>NC_056744.1:37151496-37286496 GCF_019279795.1 Protopterus annectens | reverse complement strand
TGCACTTGGTCCAGACAAGCAGGTGATGGTAGCCCTCTGCACAGTGCATGTGTGTAAGCATGCACACATTGGGGGCCACAGCTGGGACATCATGTCTGCCAGCATAGGGCAGGGATACGGCCATAGCAGAAAAGCCCTAATGGCTGCCAGAATGACAGCTCTGCAATTAGCTCTTGGCTAAGGAATGGCCAGGAAAGTTTGAAAAATCTATGAGTGGCCACTACAAACGGCTATTAAATGTATTTACCTATTTCCTACATGGTTAAGTAGGATGGCAGAAGGACCCTTTTCACTAAATAAATGCAAAAGTTATTACATAAATATTTTGTACAAACTTCAAAATTCACAGTGATTTGTGATTTACATTATATTCATCTACACAAATTCCAATGAAAAAAGTATCAAGGCCAACAGAATAAATGTGGAAACAGAGACTGAGGAATGTTCAAAGGATGAAACAGTACTGATATGAAAAGGTAAGGAGAAGATGGCATTAAATATATCAACTTAGTATTAATCAACATACAACAGGTACTGTGAGGGTTAACCGAATGGAACAATAATACACTGAGGGCTATTTAAGGAAGCACTGCAAGTTTAGTAAAGGTGTTCAGTGGGCTTAAACTGAAATTCTGCATTATTTCAGTGTTTGTCATATCATGACAGAGACCATTTCAGACAAGATGGCGTAACTGAGTGATGGCTCTGTTACCAATATACAGGCTGATAGGAGATATGGTCACAACTCACCCACTGTTCTGGGACCCAAGAGAGAGTGGAAATGACTGGAAGAAAAAACTGTTGCAAAGTAGTCCAAAAATATGAAAGGCTAAAAGAAAACTGACTGGATAATTACCGCCATAAATAACTGCTTCATGTTATGACTTAATCCAAGAGAAAGCAACAGTCTAGTTTCAACAGATTCCACTGAGAGGTAACTTTTTGGACAACTCACAAGTACATGGCTGCGTCAAGCTGTCACAGAAGAGTCACGCAGACCCCTTGACTGAGTAGATGTACTGTCCCAAATAGCATCACACAAGTTTTACAATTTAATGACCTTTATTTTTTCTATGTAAATTTTGAGTCTCCACCCAAAATAACTAAAAATCTATTTTTTTAATGCTTGCCTCAATGATTATAAGGCACTACTTGCACCTGCCTTCTCACATCTCGCACTTGAATTATGTCAGCAAGACAGGATGGTATACCAAATAAATTCTACCCTGGCTTTCATGACTAAATACTATTTCATGCTCTTCCTGGCTTTAGCTATTGAAAGAGAGGGGGGTAAAAAGGATACAGAAACAGCACAAAGAAAACTACTAAGGTGCAGTAAAGACAACTATTACCATAGGTGTTGTCAGTTTTTACTGTAAACAATACATGAATGTTATGTACTTGCTATAACATTTGCTCTTCAGAATCTGTGTTAGTCCACTATGAATTCTAGGACCGGTCATCTGCTGGCCTTTTCCAAAGATGCAGCTCCTCCCCTAAACTCCACACTGTACTACATGTCATCCTCTTCTCTGCAGTTTGAGTTTGCCCAATGATTAAAACCAAAACCGATGTCTTAGTACTCAAAGACTTCAGGTACAGTCAACTAAGCCAATGAGAAGAGGTACACTAATCAATAAGAGAAAGGAGGGAGGGTATGTTGAAGCAGACAGACATGGATCATGACTATCTAACATTAGGATAAGTACATTATAAGACATATCTTACATAATCCAGCCCAGTCCACTTCAAACACTAGGACACAAATACCCAACTGAATGTCTTGGGTGGAACCATGAAAGAATACCTTGGAGTGATGGTCTTAAGGAAGCCTGAACCACAAGACTGCATCCAGTTTACAGTGTCTTGCGAAAGTGCTCTACATCACTGCAGCACAAATGCCACTCAGAATTTCTGCAAAAAGACTGGAGATGAAACCATATATTTAGCAGAACAAGCTCTTGGTTTAGTTGACACTGGCTTACTGCAAAAAACATAATATTATATGCAGTCCAGCAGGCTCCTGTATAAGGTAACTTAGGCACTTCTTTGGTCCAATCTGCTTGTAACAAAAAAAGATTTAAAAATAAATAAATAAAAATAGTAATTTCTATGATCTTTAGTTCTGTGCATGTAAAATCGCAGCTATGAATGATTAGATAAAGCAAAGTACAGTCCCTATTATGTATTTGCCATAAACGTAGATGTTAGAGTAGCTTCACTGTTACAGGAATAACTCTTGGGATTTCCTGCCTTGCAGAAGCCTAAGGCTGCCAAATATACCAGCTATCACCTCACCCCACAGCCTTGTGGATGCCCTGCCCTTCCAATGTCAGTTGTGTAAATGGTTGCTGGCTGCATCAGGGAGTAATTGTCCTGCAGCTATTTGCTCAGTGTGTTTTTTATAATCTTTGTAATATATTTTTACCATCTCAAAAGTACTTACTCCTCTCTGTACTCTTCTTTAATAGACCTAACACCACTCTTAAGTTTTCAACTGCGGTACCACCTTTAACAGTCTTGTAAGAAAAGCACAGTCCGGGTCTGAACTGTCTGCAAACAGCTACAGTTAACTTGAGTATGTGTCTACCTGTTTGAGCCAATATTCATTTTCTCCTGGAGAGCACTCTGCTGTGGTTGTAAGCAGCCCGCACACACACACACACACACACACACACACACACACACACACACACACACACACACACACATTCCAATTTCTCTTATTCCCTTCTGTTAGCAAATAGTATCCATAACTGATCAATACTGTGTGTTTGTAAATTTAAACTATGACCACAGTAGCCTACTGATACAAGGTTATCCTGTTTTTCCACCTGAGAAATTAAGAGTCAGAAATGACTTACAGTTTCAGAGCATTCCTTGGTCAATTGTGATTGTTTCTTAACACACACTTGTCTTTGCTTTGTGATTGTTTTCCAGCCCCTCATACCAGCAACTAACAGGGTCTGTACCCGCTTCGCTCCCCACCCTGCCCCCTATTCCCTCCCACCCCCAGTGGTCCCACCTTTATTGCACTCAAACCCCTCCCATCTTTCTAATAGCCATCCACAGCACTAACCCAACACTACCTCCTCCATCTTCCCACTACTATCACACCTCCTCAACTAACATGTACAAGCATACCTTTCCTATGCTCACTGCATGCACTCTCCTTTCATATCTTACATCCTACCAAAGCTCCATCATTCCCCCACTCAACCACTACCACTGTACTACTACTCACACCACCACTCATGTCTCACCCACACTCAGCTCCCCTCCCACCAGCTCAAGAACCATCCCTATGCACCCCCCACATATTCTACCAACTATATTACTCGATCATAAAGCATCCCTACAACTTAACATAGTAACCCTCCCACCATACCTATTACCCACAGAGCACAATCATAAAGTTTCCCTTATAATCAAACACATTCAAAAACTGAGAAAACTAATAATCTCATGCTTATCAAAACTAGCCCTAAGTGGAGACATCCACCCCAACCCTGGCCCTACCATCTCCAACCCCAATCTTCATAATCAGACTAGAAACCACAACTTCTCCCATATTACAGCCAATAGAAAGCCAAGTGACTTCCTTCTACTATGCCTAAATATTAGAAGTATATCCAACAAAGTCCATGAACTCCATGCCACCATAGACTTGTACTCCCCAGATATAGTCATCCTGACAGAAACCTGGCTAAAACCTCTCATTACCAGTGAGCAAATACTCCCTACAGGTTACTGCATACTAAGAGTAGACCGGCTAAACAAAAAAGGAGGTGGTGTAGCTATAATATTTAAACAGCATCTAAACATCCAGATCTTAAAATCATCAGCTCCACAAATAGGCAATGAAGAAATAATATATACCAACCTCAAAATTAACCAAAACAAAACCATCAACATAATTGGATGCCAGTTCCCACCTGGCCAAAACATCCCTCCCCTAGAAAACCTCCTCAGCTGGTCTACCCACCATCTCTCCCAAGAAACTATAATCTTAGGTGATTTCAATATTGACTGGCAATCCTGTTCTGGCAACAATCCAACCCATCATGTACACCTTCATGGCTTCACTCAACTAGTCCAGTCACCAACCAGGATAAATAAAAACTCCACCAAGCACACTACCCTGGATTGGATACTAGTCAGCAAGAGCCCCCAGTCATATTTAACAGGCTGCTTATCAAATAGCCTCAGTGATCACTCCCCAACATTCCTACTCAAAAAATATCTATACCAAGCGAAACCTGTCATCTACCATCAAATACGTAAAAAACTAAACTTTAACCCACTAACATTCATCTCATCCCTCAAAGAATGTAACTGGCATCCTCTAAAGTACCTCAGTCTAGATGATGCAGTTGAATTTTTTAATACTACCTTCCTGAACATCCTTAATTACCATGCCCCCATAAGATTCTCTAGAACCAAAGCACAACCCTCCCCATGGCCACAGAAAACCACTAAGTCAGAAATGAAAAACAGGGATAAAGCCTGGGAGCACTGGCGCAAAACAAAAACCCCCTTAGCTAGACAGAAATTCCTAGAACTACGCAACAGAGTGAAAAAGCTGATAAAACAGGACAAATCCCAATACTACCAGTCTGCCCTAGACTCCTCATAACACAGCCCCAAACAATTCTGGTCCTCCATAAACTCCATCCTCCACCCAGGTAAAGTCAGTACCCCCCCCCCCCTCCTAACATCCCTCACTCCTCAGAAAATATTGCTTCCTCATTCAACACACACTTCACACAAACCATACTATCACTAGCTAAACAACGCAACCCCCCTCCCCTGGAACCCACACCTTCAACTAGTAATCTCCCCACTGCCTTCTCTTTTTCTCCTGTACCTACCTCCAACATAAAAAAAACTCTTAACTAAACTTAAACCCACCAAATTAGCAGCAGACAGCCTCCCAAGTGAATACCTACAAATCGTAGCCGATGCTCTTGCCTACCCAGTATTCATCTTGATTAACCGATCTCTGTCAGAAAGTTACGTTCCGACACTGTGGAAAGTATCACACATAATTCCCCTCCACAAAGGCGGACCCTCCACAGATCTAACCAATTACCGCCCCATAGCTATTTTCTCTCCACTCTCCAAAATACTAGAGAGATGCATACACTCTCAGGTCTCACACTACCTCCTTACTAACAACCTCCTTTCCAGTACTCAGCATGGTTTCCGACCAAACCATAGCACCACCACTGCCTTACTCTCCTTTACTAACACTGTCCTTCAGCATAAAAACAATGGCTACTTCTCCTCTGCTACTTTCCTAGACCAATCTAAAGCATTTGACATGGTCCCACACAAACAACTTATCTCTGTCCTCAATAACCTATCCTTCTCACAATCGGTCACTAACTGGTTTCAGAGTTACCTGTCTGACCGCCAACAATCCGTTGTATGGCAGAATGACATATCTCCCCAACTACCTGTCTCCATAGGGGTTCCCCAAGGATCCATCCTTGGACCCTTACTCTTCTCTGTTTACACCAATAATCTAGCCTCTGCCACCAAACATGGCACACTCATACAATACGCAGATGACTCGACCATCATCTGCTCAGCCCAGTCCCTACCAAAACTGCAAAAAGTCACACAGGAAGCCTTTTCCTCTGTTGAAACATGGTTATCCGATGCCCGATTAATACTCAACCCAAACAAAACTAAACTACTCATCTTCCAGCCCACCAAACATACTCAAAACAAACTCTCACTTTAACATCATGGCAAAAGACAACACCACTATATACCCAACTGAACACACCAAATTGCTAGGAGTGAAAATAGACGAACTAAAATTTGACATTCACATATCCATGACTATAAAAAAAGTCCACAAAAAACTAGGAGCGTTATACAGAAATAAGCAATTTCTCACCAAAGCAGCAAAGATTTCAATAGCAAATTCCCACCTCATCTCCACCCTACTTTATGCCTCTCCAATATATACCAACCTAAGGCAATGTGATCTAAACAAGCTAGAGACCTGCTACAACAAAATCGCCAAATTCACCACAGGGGCATCCTACAGTAGTCACCACTGTCTCTCACTTGCTGAAGTGGGCTGGCTTGAACTCCCTCACCTCCTTCAGTGGTATCAACTCTCACTCACCCAAAAACTAGTAAACCATCCACTAAATGTCCCATCCCTCCAGAATCTACTCCAACCCTATCGCACCACCAGACCACTAAGGTCCAGCAGCAAAAATCACTTGCAGATCACTAAGGCCAATAACTCTGCTGGTGAAGCACTATTCTCTTGCGCCATAGCCAAATTATGGAACTCACTCCCACCCACAATTACCTCCATACCATCATGCACCCACTTTAAAATTTTATTAAAAGCGCAACTAAAAACATGCTGGCTATGTCCTTGCAACTCCCACTCTAATATCATCCACCCCATCCAACCACTACCTTTCTTTCCACTCCACTAACTACCTTGATTATAGCAAACTCAGATGCTCATAAGCCAGTACTTATTATACAGCACTACCCCAGGAGACCATTGTACTTGGTGACGTTAACATAGACTGGTCCACTTGTAGTTCTCTAAACCCTACCAACCACATAAACCTCTTTGGATTCTCCCAATTAATAACAACTCCTACAAGAATCCATAAACCTAGTAACAAGGAAAGTACTCTGGACTGGATTCTTATAAATAGATACCCTGAATCTTATACTCCAGGAACCCTTCCAGACGATATCAGTGACCACATACTTACCTATGTTATTAGACAAAAAGTTCATATTGCAACTACTCACAATCTCAAAACCTACCGCTTAAAAAGATTCTTTAATCCAGACAGCTTCATAACCGAATTGCAAGCATGTGACTGGTCACCACTAACCTATCTAGAACTAGACGAAGCTGTCACCTATTTTAATACAAACTTTCTTCAAATCCTAGACTCCCATGCACCTTACCGCTCCACTAGAATAAAAACCAAATCTGCCCCTTGGCTCACAAAACAAACTAGGCAAAAGATGCTCCTTAGAAATAAAATCTGGGCCAAATGGAGATCTACCAAATGCACAACAACCCACCTCCAATTTAAACAACTAAGAAATACCACCAAAAGGATATTCTTAGAGACAAAAGGATTTCTTTCTACACCTTCAACAAACCAATCAACAAACCCCACAAAAATTCTGGTCTGGGATAAACAAACTTCTTCAGCCAGGTCACACTACTACTCCTGACCCTACCGGTTTCAACAATAGCAACTCCAACCTAATCCCCAATGCCTTTAATAACTATTTCACAGATGCCATTCAAACCCTAGCCAATTCTTTACCATCTCCCACTGCTACCCAACCTAATAACTGCAATGCTTCTTTACCCACCTTTCAAATACAACCTGCATCTACTTCTCTCATCTGTAAGCTTCTTCAAAAATTGAAACCTTGTACCCCTTCTGCTGCCCATCTCCCATCTGAATACCTACAAATTGCCGCAAAAGCCATAGATTATCCATCTCAATCCTTATTAACAGAACTATCTCTGAGGGCAAAATCCCTGCTTTATGGAAAATATCCCATATCATCCCTCTGCATAAAGGAGGACCATCTACTGAGCTCTCTAACTTTCGCCCTATTGCTCTACTCTCCCCATTAGCTAAGATAATGGAAAAATGTATTCACAAACAACTGCTTAACCACTTACTACAAAATAACCTACTGGCAAACTGCCAACATGGCTTCAGGCCATTCCATAGCACATCTACTGCTCTTTTATCCTTTACTGACACTATATATAAAAATCGTAACAATAACTCATTCTCCTCTGCTCTATTCATTGACCTGTCAAAAGCCTTTGACATGGTTAATCATAATCTACTATTAAACAAACTAAAGGCTCACTCCCTCGATGCTCAAGCCATACACTGGTTTAGGTCTTATCTGGAAAATAGACAGCAAGCAGTACTTTGGCATAACAATCTGTCTTCACTACTTCCAGTAAATATTGGAGTACCCCAGGGCTCTATCCTAGGTCCCCTACTCTTCTCCTTATTTATTAATAACTTACACATGAACGCATTCCCAAGCCACCTGCATTCAATATGCTGATGACTCCACTTTAATCTGCACAGCCAAGAATATATCCTCTCTCCACTCCCTTACCCAAACTGTTTTTCAGAACGTGGAAAACTGGTTTATGCAACACTGCCTCCTCCTTAATCCCAAAAAAACAAAACTACTTCTTTTTACTCCTACTCATAAATCACCCATTCCTTTCTTCTCTATAACCTCTAACAATGGTACCAACATCAACCCAGAGACTACAACCCGCCTACTAGGTGTAACTATTGATAATCATCTCAACTACGATGAACACATAAACTCTACTATAAAGTCTGTTTACAGAAAACTTGGCACCTTCTATAGAATAAAACCCTTCCTTACCCCTCCTGCAAGGAAAGCAATTGCCCAAACCCACCTTATCTCTACCCTCTTCTATGCCTCTGTTATATATACCAACCTATCCAATAATAACCTTTCCAAACTCTCCACCTGTTATAACAGTATAGCTAGATTCATCACATGTTCCCCCTTTAAAACTCACCACTGCCTTAACCTCAAACAACTTGGATGGCTAGAACTGAAAAACCAGATACTCTTTCAACAATTACTTATCATACACAAGACCCTGTATCACCCTAACAACACCCCTATCCTCACTCATCTAATTACACCTTACACTAATCTAGCTACACTACGCTCTGCTAACAAGCTTCTAGTTTCCTCTAATAAAGCCAACAACAAAGCCGGAGATTCACTTTTCTCAAACACTGCAGGAAAATTCTGGAATCAGCTTCCTGCTGAATTATCTACACTTGCTTCTTCTTCTCTTTTTAAAAAACATCTTAAAGAACATCTGACAGCCCATTGGCTTTGTCCATGTACTAACCCTGACTGACTTCTTTTTCCCCTTCTATTCTTAACCTATCCCTTCTCCTTTTACCTGTACTTCCATATCCTACTACTACTCTTCCTCTTTAATTACACAATGCCACATATATTCTCTTTCCTATAACTATTACTTGCTCATACCATTTAGTGTGATTTTTAGAATTGTTTTTAGTTTAGTTTTTTTATAGAATTGTTTATTTAATTTCCACTAATACTGTTACTTCGCAAATGTATTATTATAACTGTTCACTTGACCATTGCTACCTCTGTATTTATTCTTAATAGTTCTATGTATTGTTAACTGTCTCAATATTCAAGTATGGAGCTTTTCTCCCCGGGCCTCTACTGAAAATGGACATATATCCAGCTAGACTAGCCCGGTCAACAAATGTAAAATAAATAAATAAAATAAAATAAATGTACTATGTTCTTCATCTGGAAATATGTTGTAAGTAACTGCTATGTAAATTGTTATTCACTATGTAATCCAATGTATATACTGTCTGTTTATTTTAACTGTGGAGCTTTTCTCCCCGGGCCGCCGCTGAAAATGGACCTACGTCCAGTCGGACACTCCCAGTCAACAAATTTAAATAAATAATACATAAATAAAGGAATCTACCTTGGGTGGCAGAAGGATAAGGGAAAAAAGGCTACCCACCCCAAAACCAGTGAGAAAATGGCATCCATTTACTGGAGCTATGCCTTCTAGCCTCTTAAAATAAGCAAGATGTTTGGAGAGAATAACTATTAAATCATACACCCAGCAAGCTTCAATGTGTTCAGGTTAGAGGTGTATGGTAGACACCATGTCCTGGCAGCACCAATAGTTACCCTTTGGTCATGTTAAGGATTAGTGAGTACTAGTGCTACCTGGGCCAAAAGGATGGTATTAGGATTACCTTTGGCCTGTCCTCCCTAATTTTTTGAAGTACCCTAGGGATGACAGGTAGGAAAGGGATGGCATAAATAAACAAAGCTGTCCATGAGAAGGAGAATGAATATTGTCCTCTTTGCTCCCTTCTTTGGAGCCCTTGTACAAAAGTTTCTCAGCTTCTTTTTCTCACACAAACAAAAAGGTCCACTTCTGGCACAACACACTTGTGAATCACTTCTAGGAACACTTTTCTTTTTAACATCCACTCATTTGGGCTCATACATGTTCGGCTCATTTGTCTACAACGTTTTCCCCACTCTGGATGGTACTGAACTAGGAGAATAAAAGCCCATCTCTTGTCAGTCCTCAGATTTGCATGGCTAGCCGGGTTTATATCACATAATCGAACTTCCAAAATATTGAACGCATAAGCTCGAACTTGGAAGTTCGAAATGTGATAACATCGAACGCTCAGAACAGCGATTTTTTTCCCAGGGAAAATATTCGCTGTTCCGAGAAACACACACACAACACAAGCACACCAGAAATTAAATAAGACACACACACACACACACACACACACACACACACACACTTTATAAAACCCTACTTCTAAACCTACACTAAACCATACATACAGTACTACCTATCCACTTACCTTAACCCGCTCTGTAACCCTAAGGTGCATAACTATCGCACCACAGTGGAGGAAATAGAGAGGCCATGGAACAGCCCACCTAAATCTTGCCCTAGACAAGATTTCGATGTTCCGCGGCTTCACTATTTTCCACTTTTGATGTAGTGGTTTTGATACTGTAGTATTCGAAGTTCTGAGACTTCGATGTTACAATATAAACCCGTCTAGCCTGCACAAGAGGTATAAATGTGGTGCCTCCTTGAATATGTAGCATATCTCTGCGTTTTGTCCTTATGAGTATGACACCTGGGCTCCAGAATGTTCTGAATACTGACAGCGCTCTCAATACAGCCAATACTTTTTTCTCACTGATGTTTCCCTAATCCTTGCCCCTCTCCCATCCAGAGTGGGACCCCCTGTTGGAAGAAAGCACAGTTGTATAAATCCTACTTACTTGTAATTGTAGATGTTCAAATTTCACACTGCCTCAGTGGCATACAGGTTCTCTGCCTGCACAGGCAGCCCACACTGACTGGTTTTCTGCCTGCACAGGTAGCCCACACTGGCAGCTTTCCAGAACTCAATCCTCATCTCTGAATCTCTGCGATAGGGGATTGGCTAAGCTCTTCCCGATAAGAAAGCCTAAACCCTGTCACAAAAAGTCAGTTATTCAGGCTTGTAGTGCTAAGTAAGAACAAAAATGGGCCAGAAGCAAAAACTACCAGAAACCAACCAATTCACAGTAACAAAACACCAATACAAATAACTAAAGGAAAACACAGCAACGTTGGATACAATTAAACTAAATAAGAGGGATGGTGGGTGGATGTTGCCACTCAGGCAGTGTGGAATTCGAACATCTACTGTTAACAGGCAAATAGGACTTAAAACTTTACTATGTTCATTATTCACACTGCCTCAGTGGCATATGGGTAGATTCCCAAAGATTACCCTACCTAGGAGGAGGAAAGATAAGGATTCAAGAGTTCCTAGACAACGATACTCAAAGCCTGGTCAGGAACTTGAGAAAGAATCTAGTTTGTGGAGCTTTGTAAAGGCAAGAATGAAGACTAAGTTTTTGCTTCTAGAATGCTTCTCGAGTTCATTCCTTTCCAATATGCCACTACAGAGGATACGGCTCTGATGGATTGTGCCTTGACCTTGCCTGGAATTTATTTTAAAATAGTGTGGGGGGGGGGGGGGGGGTAACAAAAAAAAAATGACAGAGGACAACCAGCAAGTGACTGGTTGCTTAGAGAGAGGGTGAGCCTTCTTGGTTCCAGAACAGGAAATAAACATGTTAAGCATTCCTGAAGCTGCGGGTGTACATCCAAGGTATGCAGAATCTTCTCTCCCTTGTTTTTAGATTACAGAAAGAAAACTGAGACTGAAGCATGATTCAGGGTAAATTCAGAAACAACTTTTGGAATGAAAGAAAATAGTGTGTGGAACAATCCTGTCCGTACGGAAAATCAGATAAGATTGGCCTACCATGAGAGAATGCACCTCACAGACTCGTCTTGCAGATTATCAGAGTAATAATTAAAAACAATTTTCCAAGTGGTGAACCACAAATCAGTTTGAAAGGCAGTTTGAAAAGGGGACACAGTAATTTTTTCAAGAACAAAGTTGAGATCCCAAGGAAGAGGAATTTATTTTCCAGGGAGTCTCAGGTGCAACACTCCTTTCATAAACTATTTTATTAACAGCTTACATTTATATAAAGAAAACAAACAATATTAACATGTTCCCAGTTACAAACATTAAACCTCACATGTACCCTTTTTGTATAACTATCATCAATCTAACATTACATAAGTTGCTCAATTCCTGCCTTACCTTAAACCACACTGTAGAATAGTGTGTGTATGTTGTACATTTAAGAAGCGTTTCAAGGTCGGCACGTGCATATAAATAGCCAGCATGTGCTAGCTTCAGTGCCATTTTGTGAGTGTAGCCAGAGAGTGAACATGTTTATTTCATCATGGTTTGGTGTTTCATACATTTTAACACCACTCTGGGACTATTTATAGGTTTTTAAACATTTTTATATGCAATTTCGGAGTCTGACCACATGGGGTCTGGCATCTTAAAGTAATTCTATCCCCACAATGCAGTGCTTGTCTGCAAAAAAAAATTAGATCACTCAGGCTTCTTTCTTCCTAAAGCTCCTGTCACTGCATTGATTTTACATGCATACACTGCCGTCTTTCAGTCAGTTTTAAGTAACATTTCATGCCGTTCAATGACTACATAAAGCACACACAGTGCAAATGCCACAGAGCAGTCTTTCAAAGTGCTTTTTACTGCTGCTTCTTTTTAGAATGGCTAAACTGCAGTATTTTGTGAAGCCTGAATTGTACTAGTTTGACTCATCTCCCATCCCCCTTCACACCTGACTTCCCTAGCTGTCAAAGTGCTAAGGGTCATTTAAGCTACTCACAGCGGGAGACTTGACTCATGTACTGTTTTTCCTTGTTCTAGCCTTTACTTTCTGTATGGGTAGGGGAAGGACCAGGCAGCTGTGATATCACAGCATGGGTGGGTTTTAGGACAGTAGTGGTGTCAGTTTGGGGAGGGGAATGTCCAGAAAACTACCTGTATTCAGTGGCCTTGATGACATCAGTGAATTCGGAATTACCTCAAAAATTGCAAAACGAGCATGTTTAAGGCAAAACAGACATGTTTAGAGTAAAACGAGCCCAAGAAAAGTATAATGGGTATGGTAAAAGATTAAACGAGCAAAATTAATATAATAAAGGGCAAAAAGGGCACATTAAGCATAAATAAAGCAAGACAACTGCACATTTTTTGGCAAAGTAATATTTTGGCATAACTACTACTTCACATTGTATTCAGGGCATAACTAGAGTTATCTGAAATATCTCAAAGTGTGTAAAAGAGCTTGCACTGTGTGCTTATTACTGTGCATTTATTCTGAAGAGTGTGTGCAAAGTGCAACTATTTCATGAAGCACAGTCAAAATACAGCCATTTCGAAAAGTTTCTTGTGCTGGGTGTGTCTGTTCACAAAGTGTCACCATTACAGAGTATTTCTTGCACTGTAAAGATTATTTAGTAAAGTAAAGCCATTTTGGAGAAGTTTCAGTGTGCTGTGTAATGTTTATTTGCAAAGTGCAGTTACTTTGAACTGTTTCTTACTTGAGCTTTTTCTACCCAATTTATTCACATAGTGCAGTTATTTTGAAATGTTTCTTAGGCAGACAGGAGGTGATTTCTTAAAGTACAGTAACTTCAAGAGTATTACATTGCCTGAGAGACTTGTTTTGGAAAGTTCAGTTATTCAGAGGCTTGTTGTGCTACTGGGCATAGTTACAAATACTGGAATAAATTTCTGGCATATGTATATGTGTGTAAGTTCGTGCATACATGCAAAAGCCTTCATTGGTATGTGTTAATATGGCAGACGGATTTCGAAAACCCTCACCATTGGTGTTTGATCAGAATATTGCGGAGAATTGGAGAATATTTGAGCAAGAGTATGCTATTTTTATACAAGAAGCTTATTCTGATAAAGATACATGCACCAGGGCATTCATTTTGCTAAACCTAGTTGGGTCGGAGGCCATTGAAAGACAGCGTCCATGTGGTATGCACCAGCAGTATACGAGGGAGAAGGTGAAAAACCATCATATTGTTGCACAGCCTGAATCAAGGGAAGACTGAGTGTTTGAAGTGCAATTTCAGGGAAATGTGTAACCCCCAGACAAATATTACATTAGAGAGGCATTTGTTTTACACAACAGATCAAAAACCTGAGGAAACTTTTGCAGCTTATATAACTGACTTGAGAAACAAAGCTAAACTGTGTTGGTTTGATGACTTAAAAGATGAGTTGATAAAGGACAGGCTTGTGTGTGGTATTAATAGTGCTGCAGTGAGAAAGATTTTGCTTTGTGACAGTGATTTAACACTGAGCAAAGCTACTGAGATTTGTCAAATCCATGAAGTTACAGAAAGGCACAGAAGTATGCTTACAGGTGATAAGAGCATGGTTTCATCAGGCTCCACAGCAAATGTAGACAGCAGGTTTTCCTAGGAACCCCGAAGTGTTCCGGCAAGTTCTAAGAAAAGGACATGCTCAGTGCAGTACAAGGATGAGTCAGCAAAACCTAAATCCAGCTTTATTGTTAACTGCCACAACTGTGGTGCTAATCATGAGTCTAAGAGAGAGAAATGCTTGGCATTTGATCAGCAATGCCACAAGTGAAAAAACTGGAACCATTTTCAAAAGTTTTGCAAATCAAGCAAACCTCACAGTTATAAAGAAGGGTCACTCAAAGAAGCAAATCAATCATAAAGAGAGCTGCAATTCTACTTTCTATGTAGATGGTATATCAGTAATTGTTGAAAAGGTTGATGTAGTTAATTTGTTGGCAAAGAATGAAGTGTTTTTTACTGTCCAGATCAATAATAAATCCACAGAGCTTAAAGTGGACACTGGCTCTAAGTGTAATGTTATGCCAGCACACACATTTTGTTAAGATAAGAACTAGTGAACAACTCAATGTGAATAGCTGTGCGAAACTTGTTGATTATGGAAGTGGAGAAATTCAAACCAAAGGCTCAGTGATGCTTTCATGTTATTTGGCTAGGAAATGGTACAGCTGGTTATTCCATGTAGTCTGAACACCTGTGCAGTCATTATTGGGTCTCAGACACTTTGAGAATGAATTTGCTTTCTTTTACCAAAGAAGTTCGGCATATAAGCACATATCCCAGTTCCAGTTTTACTGAAGCTATTTTCTCAGAGTATGCTGATGTTTTTGATGACAAGTTGGGCAAAGTTCCAGTTGTGTATTCCATGAAGTTAGACCCAGACGTCAGTTCAGTAATCAGACCAGCAAGAAAAATTCTGGTAGCTATGCAGGATAAAGTCAAAGCTCAGCTGGATAAAATGAAGCAGCAAGATGTAATTTTGTCCAGTTACAGAACCACCTGAATGGGTGTCATCCATGGTAGCAGCCCACAAAAAAGGCTCAGATGAAATCAGAATCTGTATTGACCCAACAGATTTGAATAAAGCATTAAAGAGACTGCATAATCCAATGAGTATAGTCGAGGAACTCACAGCCCTAATACCAAATGCCACTGTCTTTTCTTTCTTAAATGTAAAAAGTTCATTTGGAAAATTATGCTTGATCGCAAATCTTCATTACTGTCTACTTTCAGTATTCCATTTGGCAGATATGGATTCCTTAGGATGCCATTTGGAATAAATTATGCAAGTGAAGTCTTTCAGAGTGCAATGGAGCAAATTTTTTCAGGTTATCCTTGTGCCATAACAGTAGTGGATTTATTGGTTGGAGGCAATGGTGAAGCACAAGACAGAAACATTAAGTTCTAGACTGGGCATGTTGAAGTGAACTTCAAGCTCAATCCTCTGACGTGCAAATCCAGACTTAGTTACATATGTAGGTCATTTATTTACTAGCAATGGCTTAAGACCAAACCCATCCAAGCAAGCAGCCATTCTTGAGATGCCAGCACCAGATAATGTTCAGGCTCTACAATGTTTTCTTGGTATGGTCAACTATACAGGAAAGTTTATACCAGACTTCAGTGAGTAGACAGCTCCTTTGAGAGAGCCGACACTCAAAAATGTTACATGGTCTTGGTTGAAACAGCACTGGAGAGCATTTGCAAACCTTAAACAGAAAATTGCCACCCAACCTACATTAAGAAACTATGTCAATAAACCAGTAACTCTTTCCTGTGATGCTTCAAAATTTGGTCTTGGTGCAGTTATTCAAGAAGGCAGACCAGTAGCTTATGCATCTAGAACTCTTACCCAAACTGAAATGCAATATGCTCAAACTGAGAAAGAGCTTTTGGCAATAGTATTTGCATGTTCAAAGTTTCATGATTATAGCTATGGTCGAGCTATTCAGATCGAAACAGATCATCAACCTCTAGTTACTATTCTAAAAAAGCCTATGCATTCAGCTCCAGCGAAATTACAATGAATGATGCTCAAATTGCAAAAGTACAACTTCAAAACGGTCATAGACTGATCCAATTTTTCAAAAGCTCAACCACTACATTAATGTTGGATGGCCGTCAAAGCAATCTAGTGTACCACCTGAAATGCAAACTTATTTTCCTTACAGAGATGAGATGCTGGTGGAAAATGGCATTATTTTCAAAGGTCCTAAAATTGTTGTTCCTGCTTCCTTACAACATGAATATATCCAGATTTTGCATGGTGGTCACCCAGGTTCCAAATCTACCAAAAGAAGGGCGAGAGAACTAGTATTTTGGTATTCTCTAGTAAAACACATTGATCAAGTACTTTCTTCTTGTTCAGTATGCAATAGTACTAAACCACATATGCAAAAAGAACACTTCAGCAAGTTCCTAAACTACCTTGGTCAACAGTAGCCACTGATATATTCGAGTGGAATAGTCAGCATTACTTACTGTTGGCAGACTCATTCAAATTGGTTTGAGATTGATTTACTACCAAACCTAACATCCACTACTGTTATCACAGAGTTGAAACGTCATTTCTCAGTCCAGGATAGTCCACACAAAGTTATTTCTGACAATGGTACCCAATTTACCAGTCAGTTGTTTCAGAAATTTGCAAAAGAATGGGACTTTGTACACATTACTAGTGGTCCAGAATATCCATAGTCAAATAGACTAGCTGAACGTGCAGTGCAGTGTGCAAAGCAAATTACTTGAAAGTTCAAAGCATTTTTGAATTTACTCAATCTCAGAAACATACCTCGTCATGATATACTTTGCTAGTGGCTCAGAGACTTCTATCTAGGCAAACCAGAACAACACTGCCTATTAGTTCAAGTTTGTTGAGGCCCAAAGCTAAGAACAAGACAATTAGAGCTCAGCTATTCAGAAAGTGTTCTTTCCAGAACTCCATAAATCGATAAAATCAAGCAGATTTTTTTGTCCATTGAAAGGAGAGAAAAACAGTGAAATGTTTCAACTGGATTGGTGAACTAACGGGTATTATGTACCAAGCTAAGAGCCTACTTCGTTGAGTCTGAGGGTGTGGAGTACAGGAGACATTAACTTCCTGTACCAGAATAGATATCGCAGCATTGTTCCTGTGATACAGACTAAGATCTCAGAGCAATCCAGACAATGTTCCTGTTGCAAAATGCGTCTTAACCTCTACTTCCACTCCTGATGATGTTCCTGATGTCCCTAAAGTTGAACATTCAGCAGAGACAGTCCCAGTTGCAAGACCTGATTCTAATTTCTATGTTCAAAGGTGTGTACTAGGCTAATGGCCCTGGAGCCTTTACAAGCCTAGCCCATAGGATTATCCTGGCATCGTGCCACCCGACCTTAGTTCCTAGTACCTCTGCCGAGTAAGCCACTGGAGTGATCCCGGGGTGAATTTTCCATTTCCCATCCACTCAAGATTTCTCTTGAAGAGGGCCAGTGAGGTGATCTGCTTGACATGTATGGGAAGTCTGTGGGTTATGTATGAACCTGTCCCTCCAGTATGTTCTGTTGATTATGGTAATGAGGTTGACATCTCTGGAGCGTGTGGTGCAGAAGGATTGGGATTTCATTAGATGTAGCATTTCTGACAGAGCTTGTCAGACATGGCTTGGTAAGTCAAGCAGAGATTGCCTCTACGTAGGCGATATGAGATAGACAATAGAGTTTCTTGAGTCTGTCCATATAGGACAAGTGTTTAAGGCCTAGGATAGTCTTTGTGAGGTACTTTTGTGTCCTCTTCAGTTGCTGCAGGTGTCTAGTGAGGTACATGCCAAATGGGGTGTTGTACTCAATGAGTGGCCTAATGAGGGAAGAGTAGAGGGAGACAATGACCTCTTTCTCACTGGATGCAAAACCCTTAGTGATGAGATGTGCCACACAGATGGACTTTCTGTCCACAGTGGCAAGGTGATGGTCAAAAGACAGGTTGCTGTCAACCTATGTTCCCAGACCTTATAACGCCTTCTGTGTTCAGTGGACTACCATCAATGTGGTAATTCAAGGGAAAGTACAGTTGTGTACACTTACCATAAATGTAGACGTTCAAGTGTATTCACTGTTGCAGTCATTACATTTGGGTAATCTGCTGGCAGGTTGCCCTCAATCGGCCTGAATTCCAAAGTCTTGGGTCCTGCATCGGTTGCCGACTCCTCTTCCATGACGTCAGGTCGTCAGGGGTATAAAACAAGCAGCTGACGCCATTTTCTTTAGTTTTTCTTGTCCCAGATGTCAGGTGCCCCGAAAAAGGTAGCAAAAATATATATGTATAAAAACTATATATACATGCATCAATATAAACTTTGCCTTCATCTACAAGCAAATACACCACATAGGTTGTAGAAGACAGAGAAGGAAAGAAACTCCAGAATGAAAGGGGGATGGCGGGCAGGTAACCTGGACTGCAACAGTGAATACACTCGAACATCTACATTTCTGGTAAGTGTACACAACTGTACTATGTTCCTAGTGTTTCATTGTTGCAGTCATTACATATGGGTAGAATCCCAAAGCTATGGTTGGGAGGTTGGGGCTAAACAGCATTAGGTGCGGCTATAAGGCCCTGCAGAACTGCAGTGGCAAAGCCTGCCCTGGACTTAGAGAGGCAAATGATAAAAGGTGTGAACAGAACTCAAAGTAGCAGCCTCTAGAATGTCTTTGGTTGGTACTCCTCTGAGAAAGGCTGCCTGAAGTAGCTGCAGCTCTGGTGGAATGAGACCTAATGCCCTTGGGCACAGGTTTACCATGGTTTAAGTAGCAGAAACGAATGCAGTGGCTTATCCAGTTTGAAACAGTCTGCTTTGAAATAGCCTTTCCTTCTGATCTTGCAGCATATGTCACTAGTAATTGCTCTATTTTTCTTAGAGCTTTAGTCCTGCTCAAGGAGAATCTTAGCTGTCTGTGTACGTCCAAGTAATGCAGAATTCTCTCCCCCTTGTTCTGCGGATTTGGATAAAAGGTTGGCAGATGAATAGTTTGGTTAAGAGCCACACTGGAAACCACCTTAGGCATAAATGTTGGATTTGTCCTCAGAGACACTCTGTCTGGGTAAAATATGATAAAAGGCTCCACAGCCATGAGGGCCTGTAGCTCTGAGACTCTTCTTGCTGAAGTAATTGCTAGTAGTACAGCTGTTTTCCATGATAAGAACTTTATATCAGCAGTAGCAGCTGGTTCAAATGGAGGCAGGGTGAGCTTTTCCAACACATAATTAAGGTCCCATGCAGGTATTGGTGATCTTCTAGGAGGCCTTACATTTTTGTCTCCTCTAAGATACTGCTTTAAGTAAAGGATGAGAAAAGATTGGTGGCTCTGTATTGTAATGAGCCGAAATGGCAGAGGTATGGATTTTAATTGATGAGAAAGATAGGCCTTTGTCAAGCATCTCAGTCAAGTATTGTAATATCTGAGGAATATTTGGTTCTGCTGCATCAGTTCCTTGTGCCTGATTCCAAGCACATAATCTCTTCCATTTATCAGCATAAGATTTTCGAGTATTAGGCCTTCTGGCTTCCAAAATGACATCCATCACAGCTTTACTGAGAGGTGTTGTTTGTATAACTACATGATCAACCATGCTGCCAGGTTCAGTGTCTGGAGTTGACTGTGCAGGATCTGATTGTTTTGCTGGGACAGTAGTTGAGGTCTTTGAGGTAAGGTCCAAGCTAGGTATTGAGACAAGTTCCTTAGGATTGGGCACCAGTATTGGTGGAGCCAGTCCGGGGCAATTAGTATCATCTTTGGTTTCTCTTGTCTGACTTTTAGGAGGACCTTGGGAAGAAGAGGCAGAGGAGGAAAGTCGTAAACTGATAGGTTTTTCCAACTGAAGGATCGGGCGTCCACTTTCCATGCTTGTCTGTGATAGGCCCTTGTGCAGAATCTTTTCAACTGATAATTTTGAGGAGAGGCAAACAGATCTATGTCTGGGCTCCCCCATTTCTTTGTTATCATGCTGAAGACTTGTGGATCTAGTTTCCACTTGTGAGGATCCATAAGGTTTCTGCTTAAATCGTCTGCCAGAGTATTTTGTTTTCCCGGCAGGAATTGAGCTTGAAGTTGTAATTGGTAAGTCAAAGCTGTGTCCCACAGTACCATGGCTAATCTGCAAAGGGGGTATGAGTGCGTGCCCCCTGCTTGTTTATATACCAGATGACCGTGGTGACCGTGGTGTTGTCCGTCTTTATCAGTAGTTGTCCTGGATGAAGTCCTTGAAGGCTGTCAGGGCATTTTGAACAGCTAGCATCTCTTTCTGGTTGATATGTAGATGCATTTGTTTTGGGGTCCATATGCCCTGAATGCATCTTCCAGCCATGTGGGCCCCCAGGCATAATCTGATGCATCTGTTAAGGTTTGGCTGGCAGGGGGTAGAGTAAAGGCCCGTCCCATGTTTTGGTGACATGCCTTTGCCCAGCATAGAAACTCCTGTTGTAGGCAGGGAATGAGAGGAATCATTGTTTCCAGACCGTGACAATGTTGACTCCATAAACTTTTTAGGTACCATTGAAGTTTCCTCATATGCAGTCTTGCATATGGAATCAGTAGGATGCAGGATGCCATGAAGCCCAAAGCCTGCAGAATTTGTCTTGCAGATAACTGGGTTTTTGTTGCCATCAGTTTGAAGTAAGTAGTCAGTTGCCTTTGCTTGTCTGGCGTGAGGTAAGCCATCTGAGCAGTTGTATTCAAGCTTGCACCCAGGAATGTTATCTTTTGAGAGGGTACTGGTTGTGATTTATTTTTGTTTATTGTGCATCCTAAGCATGTTAGAAGCCTTTTCACAAATGCCAGGTGTTGAAGAAAAATGTCCTTGTTCTCTGCTTGAATGAGACTGTCGTCCAAGTAAGGATATATTTGTATACTTCTTTGTCTGCAAAATGCAATTACTGGTGCCAGGCACTTAGTAAAGACCCTGGGCGCAGTAGATAAGCCAAAGGGCAGTGCAGAGAATTGGTAATGCATTAAGCCAGACTTGAATCTGAGGTATCGTCTGCACGATTGCCTTATTGGGACATGCAGGTATGCCTCTTTTAGGTCTAATGTCACCAGCCAAGCATTCTTGCCCAGCATGGGCAGAATTTTGAATTTTGGAATGTCCAGGTATGTGTCCAAAATCGATAAATCCAGTATTGGCCGCTAGGCCTTGTCCTTTCTGGGTACCAAGAACAGTCGAGTAAAAACCTTGTCCTTTTTCCTGTTTTGGTACTGGCTGAATGGCCCCCATATCCATGAGGGACGTAACCTGTTTCTGTGCCTCTGCCCATTGATTTTTTGGCAGATCTGGCCAACCGTTTGCCATTGGCAGAGTATGGAAATGGAATCTGTATCCCTGTGATACTATGTTTAGCACCCACTTGTCCTGGGTTATTAACTGCTAATTTTGAGCAAAAAGTGCTAATTTTCCCCCTAAGGGTGCTGCCAAAAGATAAGTACTTGGTGAAGGCAGAGGAAAGTCATTGAGACTGTTTTCTGTAGGTTTGCGCTTTATCTCCTCCAGATTTGGAGGTAGAAGCGCCCCATTGCTTTGACCTGTATGAATCTTGTGCCTGGTATCTGGAACCCTTAGAGCATCTGGATATGCCCCTTTGAGCTCTGTCCGACGCTGGAAAGGACCAATTTCCTGTAGGCCAGTGTCTACTAAATCTTGGAGGCTGCACTTGTAAGAAGTCTTTTACAGTTTGCATAGACTGAACTTTGCCTTCCACTTTCTTTAAAACCTCTTCTGCCTTAATACCAAACAGAGTATCATGCTGTAAAGGTGCATCTAGTAATTTAGCTTTAACATGATCAGGCAAACTTTGTTCCTTTAGCCAGGCATGCCTCCTAATCACAGATCCAGTAACTGCGGCCCTGCAAGAGGCCTAAAGAATCAAAACCACATTGCAAAGTATCCTTTCCAACTTGTTAAGCTGCATGCAATAATTCTTGCAATTCTTTATTTTCTGCACATTCAGAAATCAACATCATTTTCTGTTTCAGCAATCCCATAACATGTTGTTGATACTTGAGCATATGAAACTGGCAGTTTAAGGCCCTAATTGCCAAGGTTGCAGATGTATAAACCTTTTTTCCCCATCTATCCAGTGCCCTTGAATCTCTGTCAGAGGGGGGGGTAGGATTTTTTGCTGTTGAGGCCTTAACTCCCTTTGGACCCTGTGAAATAGTTTCAGGATTAGCAGCAGGGTTTCTAAATAAAAATTTGTGCGAGTCAGGGACCCTGTAATATCTGTCAGGCTTGCTGGGAGCCAGAGGTAAGGAGTCAGGGGTCAAGCTTGACTCCGAAAACACATCATCCACAATGTCTAAAACGGGGGTGGGGGGTGGGGGTGGCTAAAGGCCTGTGCTGAGGGAGAAGGAAATCCCTTGGCCTCTTTTTTGATTCTGAGAAATCTTGACTCTCCCAGTGAAAATGCTCCCTCAAAGTATGCAAGGTTTCTCCAAATGAATAATCCTCAGGAGGTGATGCAGATGGTATAGACTCCTCTGCATCAGAATCCTCATAGGGAGGTATAGATAATTCCTGATCAGAATAGGAATCAGAAGAAATAGAAACCTGATCTGAAGACTCAAAATCAGTGTCTTGGCTAGGCCTCTTATCTGGAGGAGGATGGGAACCCCTGATCAAGGTGATAAGGTCTTCAGCCATTTTGATCATCTGTTTTTTAGGCAGCCTGTGCACGTGGCTCATGAGTCGGATTTTTAGTTTTAGAAGTTGCTTTTGTCTTTGGTTTTGCAGCTATCGTCGGTTTGATATAAAAATGTTGAGGCTTGAATACACCCTCAGAAGCTGGTGCCTGCTCAGCGGCTCCGGACCTATCCGAGGGAGATACATCCGTGGGTCCAATACTTTGAGTACCTCGTGGCATGCCGGACTCCACATGGGTGTCAGTAGGGGCCTTCGACTTGAAAGTAGCGGGTATCAGGGGCTGCGAAAGTGCCTCACTGAGTACCGGCGACTGGCTTAGGAGAAGCTTCGTCGTCGGTTTTGGACCTCGACGGTCTCTCTCTGTCATTTTCTTTGCGTTTTTTTATGTACTCCGGTAGTCAGATTGCTATCCAACGACATTTCTTGGTAGTTAAATCAGTTTCCAAAATACTTTGAGGCAAAAATAAACTGACGCTTAATAGTGCATTGGTTAAATCTAGCACAAAACTGACAGCCAGGCCCCATTGTGATCAGGGCCTAGGCAAGGAATACAGCAGAATTGGAAATCCTTATGAGGTAATTTGTTTCCCACAAGTAATTAACTTTTTCTGACATCGGTATGGAGCAAGAAAAAAAGTTTCCCCAACGGGGTACTTAGCTTTAGTGAAGACTTCAGTTCTGAAACTCAAACACGAATATTTCAAGAGTCGGACTACCGGCACTTGCGAAATGCTTCTGCTTCGGGCACTGCGCAGCAAGAAAGACTAAAGAAAAAGGCGTCGGCTGCTTGTTTTACACCCCTGATGACCTGACGTCATGGAAGAGGAGACAGCAACTGACGCAGGACCCAAGACTTTGGAATTCAGGCCGACTGAGGGCAACCTGCCCTCAGATTACCCAAATGTAATGACTGCAACAGTGAAACATGATGAACATCCGGGTTTTTCCCAAGGGGGATGACAACACATTTTTTGGCACTGAGCTTAAGGCCATGGTTCTGACACCAGTCGTTGGTCTCATTAAGGCCTTTCTGTAAGATGTCAACATCACTTGGGGAGTTAATAATAGCTCCCAACTTGCAATTGTCTGTGAACTTGTCAGCCAGAGTCCCTTCATGCTGGCCTGGACTTCAGAGAAGTTGATACCAAACAGGAGAGGACCCAGGATCGAACCCTGTGGGACTCCACTCGTGACTGGTCGGCAGTCTGATTTGGAGTCAGCTACTTTCACACTGTGGGTTCTATCTGCGAACCAGTTTGCAACCCACCTAGTGATATTGGGGTTGATGCCTAGCTTTGTGAGTTTTTCTAGGATTCCCGAGTGGGGAATGGTATCAATAGCCTTGGCCAGATCAAGGTAGGCTGTATGAACCACCCTGCCTTCATCCACAGCTCTGGTGGCTGACTCAATTCTTTAAGTCGACCAAGTTAAGCAAGCATGATCTACCCTTCACAAACCGAACTGTGTAGGATCCGAAGTTTGGAGATTCCCTATATCCTTGTTTATTAGGTCCATGATGATGTATTCCATAGGACTGCATATCAGACTTGTCCGGCTAATGGGGCGATAATTCCTGGGGTCTGTAATCACTTCTCCTTTGTGGAGAGGGATGACTGTAGCAGTGCGCCATTTGGTAGGGACAAAGCCTGAGGTGAGGCTATGACTGAACAGGGCACACAGGTGAGGTGCCAATTCACTCTGTAGTTCATGTAGAACACAGCCAGGGATATTGTCAGGTCCCATAGAAGCTGTATTCTTGGCCTTGGACAGAGCTGTTTTAACCTCTGCAGCAGTAATATTGGGTGCCTGGCAATCTACTGGTATCGTGATTGGTCCTTTGTGGGGGGGGGGGGTAAAGTTAGCACTGAATCTGTCGGCCAGTATAGTGGCAATATCTGTTGGCTGGGTGTAGGAGGTACCATTGTGCAGTAGCTCAGAACAAATCTGGGTATTGCCATGGAGATTCTTTACATAACTACAGAAGGCCTTGTGGTTGTCGTTACTAACTGCTGCAATTCTGTTTTCATAGTTAGCTTTAGAGGATTTGATAAGGGATCTCAACCTTTTGTTGAGGCTATTATGGCGGTTTTTCCAGTCTTAGGACTTCACCTTATTTCACATCAGTTCCCTCCTGTTGTAGAGTTTGTTTATGGCCGGCAACCACCAGATTGGCTTCCCCGGAATTAATGAATTCCAGAAAGCATTGGGCAAGTACAGGAGTAGTTTTCCCAGTTAATGGAGGGGTAGTTGAAGTCGCCCAGTATGTGTGTGTTAGGGTGGACCCTAATAATCTCCAGGGTGCTTAGGAACGTGGAGTGAGAGCCTTGGGACATGGTTGGGGACCTATAGCAGTTTATGACCTGAATCGCTGTCTTACCCAATGTTAGCTGCACCTGAAGTATCTCAGGTGCATTATGTTGAGCTACCAGTCTGGATGTGTGGTCATCCTTTATGAATATGGAAACACCATCACCTTTGGAGCTTCGGTCCAAGTTCTGGGGCCAAAAGGTGTGGAATGAGTTATAGCCTGGTAGTGCAGGGGTGCTTTCTGCTGCCTTGACCCAGGTCTCTGTTACAGCACAAATGCTGGTGTTCTCCATTTTAAGGAGTGCTTCGAGCGAGTGCATTTTGAGATTTAGACTTCTAGCACTGAGCAGCATGACTCTCAGATTGCATCTGTTTGTAGCAGTTACAGTGGTAATTTGGTCTTTGGAACACCACCTAAAAAAGGCACTATAGGGGTGGCAAAGTGCCTTGGCCAGTATCCAGAAGCCCAGGGATGACAGATGCAGGCCATCTCTGGCAAAGCATCAAGGTCTGTCAATCATGTCATCCCAGGCAGACAAATACTGGATCTCCTTAGAATGACACCAGAAACTTAGCCAATTGTTGAAATCAATCATTTTCTGCTTTTACTGTGGTACCATTCTGGATGATGGTAGGATGCTGCTCAGGGCTAGGGTCATACCTGCCTGGGCTACATAATCTGAGAGCTCCTCCATATCTCTTTTCATGTAGTCCAGGGAGGTACGTCTCAGGTCATTGACACCAACATATTTGTACCTGTTGTTGAGGGACCAGAGTGTATGTGCGTTATGTGGCGGATCCTGGCACCTGACAGGCAGCTGTTACTTTCTCCTTATTCAACCTAGTGAGTGGGACATCAGTGTGCCTCACTATCGAGTCACCTATGACTAGTGTGTTGGCCATGCTGTTTTGCCTTAGGGGCTTTGGTCGAGTGGCACACTGTTTAAGAGAGTTATGTATCTTGTGATTAGTGTTGTGCTGTGGTGGTCGAGTGCGTTTCTGCCTTGGAGGTCTCTGCTGTTTTGGGTAGATTTTTATTGAAAGCCACTGCGAAGGTGGGTGTGTGGTTTGTGTTTTTATGTGAAGGCAATGCTGGTATGTGTTCTGGAGGGCTGTGTGTTCCATGTGGTGTGGGGCAAATGTTGACCTTCTCTTGACCAGCTATTCCGGTCTTGGTTGGAGAGTGCGTGGCTTCCAGTTTGGATATACAAGTGCATCTCTGACAAATTTGAGTGTTGGGAGGTAAGAGGAGAGGGTTGTCAGTGTACATCAGGCAGTTGCTACATTGCCTCAGGATGCCCAAGTTCACCAGGTTAATAGGAGAAAGCACAGGGAACTGACCTTTAGACATGCCTGGAAGGGTGGGAATTAATAAGTACTGGAGCAGTTTCCTTGTAGAACGTTTAAGTGCTGGTAGCACTTGTGTGCTACAATATACTCACCCCTTGCAAGTTTTGAACACAAGACCCTGCACACCATAGCCACAGCAATTTACCACTAAGCCATCTGAGCTGTGCCGATTTGGTAGTTATCTCCAGACCTTGTGTGAAATACACAGCAACCTGGACACGATTGTTTATATGTATTTAGTTCTGTACAATTACATGACAAAGAATTAGAAGAGTTTCAAGGTTGGCACGTACATATAAATATGCCCGCACGTGCTAGCTTCAGTGCAATTTTTTGACTGCAGACAGAGAGTGAGCATATATGTGTAACAGCTAGTTTGTTTATAAGTTTATCTAAGTTAAAGTTATTAAGCCTCAATCCTAATGTGTCTGCACAAAATAAAGCTGCTTGATCAGAACCCACAAAAACTAGTCTATTTTATCCTGACTAGACGAGCAACAAACACCCTCCACCAAAATATTATTCTGCATATACTGTTCCCAAAAATTCAATTTTTTTCTATGTAATTTGCTCCTACCCTTTTCTAAAGATCCCACTTCTAGCTATTTTATCTGTTACAATATGTAATACTTCATACACAGTTGGTTTAGGCTTTGATTTACATTTTCTAGTAATTGCTTTTTTGGCAGCTACCAGAATTAAACTTAACAAAGCCTTACTATGTCTGTCTATTTATTTACTGTCCTATGTTTACTGGGAAAGTCCGAATGGGCACAAGTCTTATTTTCAGTGGAGGCACAGTGAGAAAAGCTCCACATAAAATACATATTTACAATGAACACAATAAAAATTAAACATTTTAATCATTGCTTTTCAGGTAGTACTGACACAAATAAAGACATGTATCATGTAGTTTAGAAGCTATATTATTTTCCATTAGTCAAATACATGCTAACATCCAAAAGCTGGAGATATGAGAGCAATGGTAATGCACATAGATTCAGTATAATTGACATTGATGAGGCAGGATGTCACTAGAACAGGAACAAAAACACAGAGAAGGAGGAAGGGTACAAGCACAAATAATCAAGAAAAACAAGTAGAAAAAGTTTTGATAGTGAACACGTTGAGATAACAGTGGATAGCCAACATAAGGAGGGGGTATTCATAGGATAGGATTAAGTACCAAAGTTAGTTGGAGGAACAGTAGTGTAACCAAGAAAAACAAAACGAACGGACTAGCCGCAAACTGGAAATAGAAATTTAAACACAGCTTAGTAGATTAAGGATTCTTGTTTCTGAAGAAGTTCACGTTTTTAAATAAAGTGAAAGAAAGCGCTAATTCGTATCAGCCTTTATTGTATCCTTAATCTACTAAGCTGTGTTTAAATTTCTAGGAACAGTAGTGTGGATGAAAGAGAAAGAGGGAGGGATAAGAAAGGTGAAAGAGTCAGGGTGACTGACAGACAGATTGGCAATGGAAGACAGAAGAAACAAGATGTTATGTACTCACCATAACGTTTGATGTATGTAGTCCATCTCACCTCACATTCTTACTCACTGGTTCGGAGCCGAATATCGGCTCCGACTCGACCAATTTTTTTACTAGCTCAAAGTCTCTCATTGGCTGGGCCAAGCAGGTATCCCATGTTGCCCTGCTCTGTAACCCCAGATCTAGTTTGCTGTGAAACAACAAACACACCCCATGCGCAACAACAAAAACTACAATGTAGAACTACCAAGAAGGTAAGAAAAACGCAACTATTATTGAAGGGCACTCTAGTACCAATCCTAACCTCCAGATCCTCCAGGAAGGGGGCAGGTGGGAGGGTACGTAAGAATGTGAGGCGAGATGGACTACATACATCGAACGTTAGGGTGAGTACATAACTTCCAATCTCGCCTACATTCTTACTCACGGGACAGCGTCCCCAGCACCTCTATCCTGGGAGGCTCAAAGGAAGATACTCCTGAGAACTGTGGAACCAAAGGAAGCCCGACCCCTAGAGGCCACGTCCAGTTTGTAATGAGTAACAAAGGTATGGGGGAAGCCCACGTGGCTGCAGCACAAATATCATCCAAGGATAGTCTGGCATGGTATGCTATAGACACAGAAACAGCCCTAGCAGAGTGTGCCTTGACGGGGAACGGTAGAGTTTTTCCTGTTGAAGAATAAATAAAGGAAATACAATTAGCAATCCATCTGGAAATGGTAACCTTGGAAATAGAGGATCCCGCTCTATTTTCTGAAAAGGAAACAAACAATTGGTCAGACTTTCGTAGATGTTTGGTCCTGTGTAGATAGAATCGCAATTGTCTGTGCACATCCAGTTGATGAAATCTAAACTCTGCCTTGTTCGAAAATTGAGGGAAGAACACTGGGAGCTCAATAGACTGGTTGAGATTAACAGTGGATGTAACTTTAGGGAGAAAGGATGGGTTAGGTCGAAGACAGACTCTGTCCTTATGAAAAATTTAATACGGGGGTTTAATGGAGAGGGCTTGAATCTCCCGACACTCGTCTGGCTGATGTAATGGCTATCAGGAAAGCCATTTTCCAAGACAAAAGCTTTAACTCGCAGGTGGCAGCCAGTTCGAAAGGTGGGGAGGTAAGGGCTTGCAAAACCAGGTTTAAATCCCAAGGCATAATAGGTTCAGAAATAGGAGGCCGGAGTAATAATGTGCCCTTTAAAAAGGCCTTACAGAGTTTGTGGGCCATAAGGGAAGGCTCATAGGAGGTATGAAAGCTAGAAATAGCCGCCAACTGGACTTTAATAGTGGCAGGAGCAGAACCCTGCTGAAAGAGCATGGACAAGAACTCCAAAACCACAGGAATTGGGGCTGTGTAGGGGTCGTTTCCTTGAGCATGAGCCCAAATAGAAAATCTCTTCCATTTGCTGAAATAAATCTTCCTAGTCGAAGACTTATGAGAGGACGATAAAATGTGTACTACCTCCAGTGAAAAATGATGAAGCCTGACTAGCGACGGAAGTGGAGTAGCCAGGCTGTCAACCTGAGGGTCCGCAGAGAGGGATGGAACTGTCCCGACGTGTGTCAGTAGGTCTGGTATGGGTCCAGAATCCAAGGAGTGTCCACCACGAATGGATGGAGAAAGAAGAACCAGACTTGGTGAGGCCAGTGTGGGGCAATTAGAATCATCTTGCTTCCCAAGGACAGGGCTTTCTGAATCACTCTTGGTAACAGAGGAAACGGGGGGGGAAGCATAGAGCAGACCGGAGGGCCAGTGGTGGACTAGAGCGTCCCTGGGTGATTCCCCCTGTGGAGGGATCAGGGTGAAGTAATTGCTGCATTTGGCATTGAGGGGATTGGCAAATAGGTCGCAGCAAGGCTGACCCCACCTGTTGAATATCTGTTCCGCAACCCGTGGGTTCAGGGACCACTCGTAAGGCATGAGAATAGCTCTGCTCAGCCTGTCTGCTATCACATTGGCCTTCCCCGGAATGTGTGTTGCCACCAGGAACCGTTGCTGCCCACTGCCACACTCGCATGGCCTCTTTGCACAGGGGGCAAGATCTGGTTCCTACCTGTTTGTTTAGGTACATACCATGGACATGTTGTCCGAATGTATCGCGATCGTCCCAAGAGGGAGAAAGCTCTGAAGTGCCAGCAACGCCAGAAGCACTGCTCATCTCTTGGACAGTGATGTGCAGATGTACCTCATGATCTCGCCACGTGCCTTGGACTGTCCTGCCAAGATAATGCCCCCCCCCCCCATCTGGGTGGCGTCCGTGGTCACGGTGCCAACAGGTGATGGAGGAACAAACTGTTTCCCCTCGTCCAGATTGGTGGAGCATAGCCGCCAACTGAGATCCTGTTTGCATCGGTCTGTGAGCAGGATCAGGTGAGAAGGGGGGAGTTTCTGAAAGGAACATTGGGCAAACAGAAGCCATTGAAGAAGCCTCATAAGTAATCTGGCTAGAGGCACTAGCATAATGGTGGCTGCCATGGTGCCCAAAAGCTGAAGAACCCATCTCACTTGTACTTTCCTGAGGGGTAATAGTGCGCGAACCTGATTCTGTAATATTGTGATCCTTTGATACGGCAAGAAGGCCCGCATTTGGACGGTGTCTAGCTCTGCGCCTATAAACGTGACACGCTGTGAGGGCAAGCAAGGCAGACTTTTCCCAGTTCACCGTTATTCCAAGTTGCTGACAGAGGGTAATGGTGGCGTCCCTGGCTTGGATGAGTAGATGCCTGGTGGGAGCGGTGAGGAGCCAGTCGTCCAGATAAGGAAACACCTGGAATCCTTGACGTCTCAGGTGAGCTGTCACCACCGCCAAACACTTGGTGAACACCCTGGGGGCTGTGGCGAGACCAAAGGGCAGGGCACGAAAAGTACAGTTTTGTACCTACCATAAATGTAGATGTTCGAAGATCCACATTGCTGCAGTCCTTACACTTGGGTAGTCCGCTGTCCTCGGTCGGCCCGAATATCAAAGTATAAGGCTGACGTCGGTCAAGGCGCATTTGACTGACATCAGGACGTCAGGGTACAAATGCGCATGACCGACGTCATATCCTCAGTCTTTTCTTGCCCCAGATGTCAGAAGACCCTAAAAATAAAGGTCAAAACCAAAAGACAGCAAACAAACAACCAACCACCCTTGCACTAATCATATGTACAATATATACAATATACAATATTTACAACCCAACCCACACAACCACCTCTAACAACAGAGGGGAAGGAGGGAGGGTAAATTGGACTGCAGCAATGTGGATCTTCGAACATCTACATTTATGGTAGGTACAAAACTGTACTATGTTCTTCATCTCACATTGCTGCAGTCCTTACACTTGGGTAGAATCCCAAAGCAGAGGTAAGGGAGGATGGCCAAACTATAAGGAAGCAGGAGCTGCCAAAATGCCCTGCAAAACAGCAGTGGCAAAACCAGCCCTGGATTTAGAGTAAAGTGGTAGGTGATAATGCCTAGAGAAAGTATGCACTGAACTCCAAGTAGCTGCCTCCAAAATATCCTTGGTTGCCACCCCTCAAAAAGCTGTCGAGTGGCAGTAGCCCTAGTGGAATGAGGCCTAATCCCAGCTGGAATCTCCTTACCATGATGGGAATAACAGAAAGCAATGCAAAACCCAATCCATTTAGAAATAGTTTGTTTCGACACAGGCTTGCCCTGAGAACTCAAAGCAAAAGAAACAAATAACTGCTGAGACTGCCTGAACCCTTTAGTTCTGTCCAAATAATATCGCAACTGCCTGTGGACATCTAAAGTGTGCAAAATCTTTTCCCCTTTATTTTGGGGATTTGCATAAAAAGTAGGCAAATGAATAGTTTGGTTTAAAGCCACACTAGAAACCACTTTAGGCATAAAGGAAGGATTAGTACGTAAATATACCCTATCCTTATGGAAAATTAAGAAAGGCTCAACCGCCATAAGGGCCTGCAATTCAGAAACCCTTCTTGCAGAGGTAATGGCCAACAAAAAGGCAGTCTTCCATGATAAATATTTCAACTCAGTAGTAGCTGCAGGCTCAAAAGGTTGTAGAGTGAGTTTCTCCAACACAAAATTGAGATCCCAAGCAGGAGTAGGAGCTCTACGTGGGGGTCTTATATTCTTTGCCCCTCTAAGAAATTGCTTGAACAAAGGATGAGAAAACAATGGTGGGTCACAATCATAGTGAGCTGAAATTGCTGCAGCATGAACCTTAATAGAAGAGAAGGACAAACCTTTGTCCAGTAACTCAGTAAGATATTGAAGAGCCACACTTAAATTAGGCTCAGAAACATCAAAATCCTTTGCTGCACTCCAAAATAAAAATCTCTTCCATTTATCTGCGTACACTTTCCTTGTACTAGGCCTTCTAGCTTCCAAAATCACATTCAAAACTTGTTGTGGAAGTTGAGACCCTCTATGGTTCAAAACAGAATATGCCAGGCTGTTAGGTGAAGAGAGTGAAGTTTGACATTGAGCAAATGACTGTCCTCCTGGGACAACAGGTGTGGAATCAAAGGCAAAGGCCATGGAGGCTTCGGAACCAGACTTCTCAGTAATGGGTACCAGTGCTGTCGAGGCCAATCTGGAGCTATTAAAATCATCCTTGGCTTGTCCTGTCTGACCTTTAGAAGTACCTTTGGGAGGAGAGGCAGAGGTGGAAAGGCATACACATGAAGATTGCTCCAATTGAAAGAAAGAGCATCCACTTTCCAAGCTGTGGGATGAAACCTTTCGTGCAAAACTTTGGCAGCTGATGGTTTAGTGGAGAAGCGAACAGATCTATGTCTGGAGTTCCCCATGACACTGTCAATTTCTGAAATACATGAGGATCCAATTTCCACTCGTGGGGATCCATAATTGCCTGCTCAACACATCTGCTAAGGAGTTCTGTGCTCCGGCAGAAACCTTGCCTGAAGATTGAGCTGTAAACTGAGAGCTGTCACCCACAAAATCATTGCTTGCCTGCATAGAGGATAAGAATGTGTTCCCCTTGCTTGTTGATGTACCACATGACAGTTGTGTTGTCTGTTAGAATCAACACCTGCCCTGGAAGAAGTAAATCCTTGAAAGCTATTAATGCAAACTGGACTGCTAACATCTCCTTCAAGTTGATATGTAGATGTTGTAGTCTGGCAGGCCACTTGTCTTGTATCCACTTTCCATTTAGATGAGCTCCCCAAGCTTTGTCTGAGGCATCTGTCGTTAAAACCTGACTCGCCTCTGGCCGGGTCACAGAGTCCCTTGTTTAGGTGACATTCCTGAGCCCACCACAAAAATTCCTTTTGAATGCAAGGTATTATTTGAATGACAGTGTCCAAATCCTGGCAGTGCTGTGTCCATACATTTTTGAGATACCATTGCAGCTTCCTCATATGCAGTTTGGCATTGGGAAGCACCAGAATACAAGATGCCATGAACCTTAAGGCTTGAAGGACTGTCCTTGCAGTCAGCCCGGACTGATGAGATAGTTGATGGAAGTAAAGGGAAAGATTCTTTTGTTTGTCCGGGGTCAAAAGGCCATCTGGGATGCTGTATTCAGTCTTACACCCAGAAAGCACATGTCCTGAGAGGGTACTAGACTGGACTTTATTTCGTTCACAGAATACCCCAGGCATCTTAGCACTGCTATCACATATTCCAAATGATGAAGAAGCTCGTCCCTTCCTTGAGCCAGAATCAGGCAATCGTCCAAATAAGGATAGATCTGTATTCCTTTTAGCCTGAAGAAAGCTATCACTGGAGCCAGAACTTTCGTGAACACTCTGGGCGCAGTAGATAAGCCAAAGGGCAATGCAGAGAACTGATAGTGAGAAGTCCCAGCTCAAACGCAGATACTTCCTGCAACTTAATCTGATAGGAACATGAAGGTAAGCCTCCTTGAGATCCAAAGTTACCATCCAATGATCTTTGCCCAGCAGAGGTAAAAGCTGTTGTAACGTCAACATTTTGAACTTGGGAATGTCCAGATAAGTGTTGAGGATAGATAAATCCAAAATTGGTCTCCACGTGTTCCCCTTCTTTGGTACTAGGAACAGGCGAGAATAAAATCCTAGGCCCACTTCTGGCATAGGGACCGGCTGTATGGCCCCTATTTGGAGTAACAGAGAAATTTGCTTGTGTGCCTCTATTCTTTGTTGAGGAGGAACGTCTGGCATGCCTTTGAAAGGAGGCAAGGTATGGAAATAAAACCTGTAACCGTGGTGTATGATATCCAATACCCATCTGTCTTGGGTAATTAAATTCCAATTTTCTTTGAAAAGTGCCAACCTTCCTCCCAAAAGTGCTGCCAGACGAGAAGGCTCTGGCAGCTGAAAAGGTAGGTCATTGGGTCTGTTTACGAAAGGACTGACCCCTGCCCTCACCAGAAGACTGTGCAGGAGAACTCCCTGTTCTAGGCCTGAAAGAGCCCTGAGCTCTGCCCCTACCACGTCTAGATCTACCCCTAGACTGGGAATCATAAGAAGGATATGTCCACCCCTTAGTAGGCCAATTTCTACTAAACTTTGGAGGCTGAACCTGCAAAAAATCTTTAACAGTCTGCATAGACTTAGCCTTGTCTTCCATTTTCTTTAAAACTGCCTCAACAGGAGAACCAAACAACACATCAGATTGTAAAGGAGCATCTAAAATCCTTGTTTTAACATGGTCAGATAAATTCTGATCCCTCAGCCAGGCGTGCCTGCGAAGAACTGACCCAGTGGCAGCCACCCTAGACGAGGCCTGTACAGCATCAAAACCACATTGCAAAGAATGCTTACCCACCTGTTCAGAAACATGTACTAAATCTTGTAACTCTTTACAATCAATACCTTCCGCCAGAGCATCAACCTTAGACTTCAATTGTGAAAGGAGATAGTTTTGGTATTTCAACATGTGAAACTGGCAATTCAAAGCCCTCATAGCTAGAGTGGAAGAAGTATAAACTTTCTTTCCCCATCTATCCAAGGCCCTGGCCTCTTTATCTGCAGGAACCGGATTCTTGACAACAGAAGCCTTAACACCTTTAGGCCCCTGGCTAACAGTTTCTGGGTCTGCCCTAGGACTCTTAAAAGATACTTATGAGCTTCAGGCACCCTGTAATACCTATCCGGTTTAACAGGAGCAGGAGGCAAAGAATCAGGATTAAGAGAAGCCTCTGTAAAACATCTTCCACTACATCCAAAACAGGAGGTATAGCCAAAGGCCTATGCTGGGGTAAAATAAAAATTCCCTAAGCCTTTTCCTGGAATCAGAGAAATCCTGGCCTTCCCACTTAAAATGCTCCCTCATGGAATGAAGAGTTTCTGAAAAAGAAAAATCCTCAGGAGGAGAAGCAGAAGGAGTAGAGTCATCCACATCAGAATCAGAATAAGGAGAATACTCCTGCAAGTCTTCAGCCGAAGACTCAGAAACATCCGAAGCCTGCTCAAAACTCCCTAGCTCAGGCTCCACCCTAGGTCTCTTATCAGGAGGGGGCAAAGAACCCCTAATCAAAGTAATCAAATCTTCTGCCATTTTAAGCATATGCCTCTTGGGCACAGTTCCTGAAGAACTAGGGGTAACACCAACTGAAGCTAAACCTGGCCTGCCTCTGGGAGAAGCCTTAGAAACAGAAGGAGAGGGCCTAACCACCCTAGGCAGGGAGGGGAGTATAGTAACCTGAGAAGCCCCATCAGCCTGACCTGCCTCCTGAGAGGCCACATCCTGCAATAACAAAGTCTCACCCTGGGGTCCCAAAGAAACCTCCGGTAAAACCACCGGCTCCACCGACGCCTCCAAAGAACCGGCGTCCGGTACAGACGGTTCCTCCAGCCTAGGCTTAACTGCTTTGTCCTTGCGCTTCTTCGAAGCGGCCGGAGCATCCGACGGCATTTTATAATTGCACCGCTTCCCGAAGACTAACCTGGCACAATCTAACCTTCTCTTTATAGTGCGCTTATTGAAACTAGCACAAGAGCGACACCCAACAACGTCGTGCTCAGGCCCTAAACAAGGAATACACAAAGTATGGTAGTCTCTATGCGGTATCTGTTTCCCACAAGAAATACAATTATTTACTTTTTCTGACATCCGGTAAATCACTGAGGCAAGAAAAAACTAAAATATTCCCCAACGGGGTACTTAGCCAACTTTGACTCGGTCTGAAACTCCGAAACCGAACAATTTCAGAACGCCAACCGGCACTTGCAACGCTGCTTCTGCATCGGACCATGCGGCAAAAAAGACTGGGGATATGACGTCGGTCATGCGCATTTGTACCCTGACGTCCTGATGTCAGTCAAATGCGCCTTGACCGATGTCAGCCTTATACTTTGATATTCGGGCCGACCGAGGACAGCGGACTACCCAAGTGTAAGGACTGCAGCAATGTGAGATGAAGAACATCTGAAAATAGCTGGCTCCCAGCTGGAAGCGTAGGTGACTCCTGGATGCCCTGTCCATTTTGATATGATAGTAGGGATCCTTGAGGTCGATGGAGCACATCCATACTTCTTTTTCCAGCAATGGAAAAATGGACTGAAGGGTGACCATTCGGAACTTGGACTTTTGAAAGTAGTGGTTTAATTGGCTGAGATCTAGAATGGGTTTCAGGTCCCCTGTTCTTTCTGGAACCAAAAAGAGTCTTGAGTAAGTCCCTAATCCTATCTGGTCTGAGGGGACAGGTTGGATGACTCCTTTCTTTAGCAGCTTTGAAACTTCTAAGGCTGCGTGATCCCTTTGACTGGGTGGAACATCCAGGATTTTTCTGACTGGAGAAGGGTCTGATGAAAGGGGTATGGCATAACCACCGGAAACTATAAACACCCATCGATCCTGGTTGATGCTTTCCCAGGCTTCCGGGTATAACGATATGCGGCCACCGTCTGGCTCTGGAGAAGCACAGTCGGGCAACACATCAGGAACAATGGTAGGAAGAACCGCAAAAGGAATCACGGTCTCCCGAGTGGCGAGGGCCTCCTCTGTCTAGGGCGGCATCTTCCTGAATAACCTCCCCCACTTCTGCCTCTGGAGGGGGAATCACCTTGTGCGGCAGGGAAAAACTTCTGTGACTTCTTGAACCACATCTTCCCACCTTTCTGCGCCTTGGGGTAAGGCCTAGAGGGGAGGGAAAAACGGACCCCTACGGCAGACAGGGTCTTTCCCTCTTGCTCGCATCTGGTGAGGGTGTCTTTCACTTTGGTCCCAAAGAGCGAGAACTCATCAAAAGGAGCATCAGTGAAGGAAGACTTGAAGGCCTCTGCGAAATGATACAGGCGCAACCAGGCTTGCTTCCTGAGGGCTACTCCTGAACTGGCTGCCCTACCCACCCCCTCGGCTGCATACGATATGAGCCTCATGGATGAGTTGACAATAGAATTTAGGGTAGACACCTGGGCGTTAACTGTGGGTGCCAACGCCTCAGAAACGTTACCCACTAGAGTATCCCCTAACTCCTTGAGGAAATCTCTTTGGAGCAGAGTGAAATGGGAAAGGTAGTTCAGTGCCCGTAAGGTGAAGGTCGCTGACAAAAGGGTATGCTTCCCGTACCTCTCCATAGTCCCAGACTCCTTGTTAGGAGGATAGACAGAGGAAGAAGTCTCGGCTACTTCCTTCTGTGTGGCCGCCACCACCATGGCATCTACAGAAACCCCTTTGGACAGAAATTCTTTCCCCGGGGGAGCAGAAAGGAACTTATTGGGCCTTCTGGGTACAAGTTCCACCGTATCAGGATTCTCCCACCCCCTCCGACATATTAAATCCAGCAGTTCGTCGAAGGGTGGAGACACCCAGGAGGCGGAGGGTTGAGCTCCAAAGGCCTTGAGGAATACAGACTCCTCCTCGGAGGGGGTTTTGGAGGGCCAGTCACCCCTCTGTCTCAAAATCTCCAGGATGTCGGAGAAAGAGATGTCAGAGGACGACTTGGGGGACCCCTCAGACTCCTCGAGGTCGGTATCAGAAGTGAGAGACTCGTCCTGGTAGTCTATATGCTTCCTCTTGCACATCTTCTTTCTGGGGGCAACAGACTCGGAGGGACCCTCAGAAAGTTGGGGACCACTCATGGGGGTATCCCCAGACCTTTGGGCTCCGCCATCTACAAATAGGGAGGGCGTCAAAGGCTCTAGCCAGGGTGGAAGGGGACGGAATGATGGATCCGGGTGATATAACTGACGATTTGGCCAGTGCGCTCTGCATGGCCTCGAAGGCCGGTCCCCCCCGAATCAGAGGACCGACGGGCCTCCGAGGCCATGATCGGAGTCAGGGTCCCCCGAGCCGATGCGCCGAGAGGGAGCCTCGGAACCGATGGATGTCCAGAAACATCCCCCTCGGGCACGACCGAGGAAACCAGAGTGCCGAAACCTGTGGAAAGACCTGACAGCGTCGGAGCTGACGTCGGCACCGATAAACCTTTAAGGGGTCTCAGAGCCGGTGCAAGAACATCACTCAGAGCAGAGCACTCCAGCTCCGAAGACAAGGAAGATCGACACAACCAACGGGGCAGGCTCCGGCGCCGACTGGTTCGGAGCCGAAAATAATTTAGCCAACACCGGCGACTGCAGGAGCCTCTGCACCACCCTATCAACATCCAAATCAGAAAGCCTGTAGGATATGGAGGACAGGGATGGAGAATGGGATCTCCTGTCAGGAGAACCATGCCTAACACTGGGAGATCGGCTCCGAATTAGTTCCAGTAAAATAGGAGCCAAACTTGATTCCATTACCACAGATACCTCCTGCGGCCCTGACGACATAGGAGCCGAGGAGGCAGAGTCAAGTTTTGAAAGTTTATCTGGCAGTTCCGAAGAAACAGACGGAGCCAGAGATCTTTTCTTCGCCTTCGAAGCCTTAGGCTTGGCCAGAGAACCAGAGGCCGAGTCCAAGGACTCCTCAAACGAAGGTTTCAAGAGACCCTTCAATATTAATTTATTTTTCCTCTCCTGAAGCACCTTCAGACTGAAGGCGTGACAGAAGCTGCAAGACTCTTGTAAATGAATTGCACCTAAGCAATAAACACATACAGAATGTCCATCCGTGATGGACATCTTGTAACCACACTTGGCACATTTTTTGAAACTGGAAGGTTTATGTTCCTTCTGCTCTTTAGACATCTTGAAACAACCAGACTAGGAAGAACACAGCAAGGCAGGAAAACAGTAAACACTCTACCACAACCAAGAACCTCTAAGTAAAATGGTTCTCTAAGACACACACACAATCCACAACAAGAAAAAAGCCAAGAGCTAGCTTAGTTTAGCAACAGACAAACTTTAAGCAACTACAACACACAGAAGAAGGACACGTCCTAGCTACATGAGCGGCAAACGAGATCTGGGGTTATGGAGCAGGGCAGCATGGGATACCTGCTTGGCCCAGGCAATGAGAGACTTCGAGCTAGTAAAAAAATTGGCTGAGTCGGAGCCGATATTCGGCTCCGAACCCGTGAGTAAGAATGTAGGAGAGATAGGACTACATAACATGGTGTGTTTAGTCAGGATAGGAGCATTGTCTAAGCAATTCAGATCCTGCGCCTCTGTTGAAAAAAAAAAAAAAAGTTATGTACTCACCATAACGTTCCATTTGAGTAGTTATACTTCATTTTTCTGCAACCTGTGGGTATACGGATCCGTATCGGATCCGAGCCGGCAACTTATTTTCTAGCATCTGCTCAGAGCTCCTCCCCTTACCCATAATGCCCTACCATCTCCTATCTTCCCTCAGATCGAGTTTGCTGGAACTAAAAATATATATGCAATTCAACCCAATAAACCAACCCTGAAAACAGGATAAGGTCCGGGGGACGGATGGAGGGAATGTTGCAGAAAAATGAAGTAGAACTACTCAGATGGAACGTTACGGTGAGTACATAACTTCTTTATCTGAAGTAGTTATCTTCATTTTATTTGCAACCTGTGGGACAGAGTCCCCAGCTACTCTGATCCTGGGAGGCCCTTATGGAAGTATATTCTTGAGCACCGCAGAGCCAAAGGATGCTCTACCCCATTTGTAATGGGAAATGAAGGTATGTGAATTGTCCATGTCGCTGCTGCAAATATCGTCCAAAGGCACCCTAGACCAAAAAGCAGCAGAAGTCGCCATGGACCTGGTAGAGTGAGCCTTAACAATACCAAGAGGAGATAAACCTTTTGCTTTGTAGGCATGTGAAATGCAACGAGTGATCCATCTGGCTAAAGAAACTTTAGAAATAGCTTTTCCCACAAAAGCTTTGGAAAAGGAAACAAATAATTGGTCAGTCTTGCAGAAAGACTTCATTCTATGAAGATAAAAACGAAGTTGTCTATGAACATCTAACAAATGGAGTTTGTATTCACCTTTATTTTGGAAGTTGGGAAAGAAAAAGTACAGTTTTGTACCTACCATAAATGTAGATGTCCGAACTGGATAGCATTTGCAGTCATAACAAATGGGTTGTCCTGTCGTCAGGCAGCCCTTCGGTCGGCCGGATTCCAAAGTCTGGGTCCAGCTTCGGCTGATGTCGCACTTCACCCGACGTCATCTCTGCTGGTCTTCAGGTATAAAGGCATCAGCTGACGCCATTTTCCTCAGTGTTTCTTGCCCCAGATGCCAGTTGCCCTCTTGGAAGGCGAAATTTTGGATAAATGCCAATGTTTCCAAAAAGGTAGAAGGCAAACACAAAAAATAAGCATGTATGTACATATATACAAACAAATACACCATAAGAGACTCCCCCCCCCAGCTAGCTATTAGGAGGGTAAATACCCTAGGAGTACCACAGAGGGGAAGGAGGGAGGGTAATCCTGACTGCAGATGCTATCCAGTTCGGACATCTACATTTATGGTAGGTACAAAACTGTACTATGTCCTTCGTGGATGCATCTGCAGTCATAACAAATGGGTAGAATACCATAGCCAAACTAGGGAGGAGGAATAAAATTATGGTGTAGTTAGGATCCCTTGCAGTACAGCAGTGGCAAACCCTGCTCGGGATCTAGAATATAGAGGTAAATTATAATGCTTGGCAAATGTATGCACGGAGGTCCAAGTAGCCGCCTCAATAATGTCCTTGGTTGCCACTCCTCGTAAGAAAGCTGTGGTAGTGGCTGTAGCCCTTGTAGAATGAGGTCTTATGTTCTGTGGAATTGGTTTTCCATGGTAGGAGTAACAGAATCTTATGCAATTTCCTATCCATTTGGAGATTGTCTGTTTGGAAATTGCTTTTCCTTCCCTTCCTGTTGCATAGGCTACAAAAAGCTGGTCAGTTTTTCTGTTACTTTTGGTTCTGTCCAGGTAGTAGCATAACTGTCTATGTACATCCAAGGTATGCAGCATTCTTTCACCTCTGTTTTGTGGATTGGGAAAGAAGGTAGGTAGGTGGATTGCCTGGTTTAAAGACACTCTGGATACCACCTTAGGCATAAATGTAGGATTAGTTCTCATGGACACCCTATCTTGATGGAAGATTAGGAAGGGTTGCACTGCCATTAAGGCCTGTAGTTCCGAAACCCTCCTTGCTGAAGTAATAGCCAGTAGGAAAGCAGTTTTCCATGACAGGTGTTGTAGATCTGCTGTTGCTGCTGGTTCAAACGGAGGGAGTGTCAACTTTTCTAGTACAAAGTTCAAGTCCCATGCTGGTAATGGTGGTTTCCTAGGAGGTTTTACATTCTTGATCCCTCTGAGGAACTGCCTGAGTAGAGGATGTGAAAAGACAGGAGGATCAAAGCTATATTCTGCTGAAATAGCTGATGCATGTATCTTGATGGAGGAATAGGACAGGCCTGTATGTAGAAGCTCTGCCAAGTACTCCAGAATGTTAGCAATATCTATGTTCGACACATCTTTTCCTCTTTCAGTACTCCAAATGACGAACCTTTTCCATTTTCCTGCATAGTTCCTTCTTGTTGAAAGTCTGCGGGCTTCAAGGATAATGTCTTTAACCCTTTGGGAAAGGTCTGGGTTAGTTGCTGCTATGTGATGTTCCAGGCAGTCAGTTGCAAGGTTTTAGGTTTGGATGTATGATGTTGTAGTTGTTCTGAGTTAACATCAGAGGCATCAGGGTATTGACCACATTTTCTCCCGAGACATGCTCCTCAGCAATGGGTACCAGTGTTGTCTTGGCCAGTTCGGAGCTATCAGGATTATCCTTGGGCGTTCCTCTTTGATTTTCAGTAGTACCTTGTGCATCAAGGGAAGAGGTGGAAATGCATATGCTGTCAGGCCTTTCCAGCTGAAGGATAGAGAGTCCACCTTCCATGCAAGTGGGTGGAATGTCCTTGTGCAGAATTTTTTGAGCTGGTGATTGAGTGGGGAAGCGAATAGATCTATTTGTGGCATTCCCCATTTCTTTGTGATGGCCTTGAAGATGTCCGGGTGTAGCATCCATTCGTGAGCATCCGAGGTGGTTCTGCTTAAAATGTCTGCTAGGGTGTTCTCTTTTCCCGGTACAAATATTGCCTGTAACTGGATGTTGTAGCTGACAGCCAGATTCCAAAGGTCCAAAGTCATTCTGCACAGGGGGTATGAATGAGTGCCTCCCTGTTTGTTGATGTACCACATGACTGTGGTGTTGTCTGTCCTTATCATCAAATGGCCTTCTTTGAGGAATGGTCTGAATTTTTGGATTGCCAGTTTTACTGCCAGCATTTCTTTTTGGTTTATGTGCAGGTGCAGCTGGTCCTGAGTCCACAGTCCTTGTACGCATTTGTCCAGCATGTGCGTCCCCCATCCTAGGTCTGAGGCGTCCGTTGTGATGGTTTGGCTTGCTCGAAAGTTGTGGAAGGGTAAGCCTGGGTTTGACTGGCATGCTTGAGCCCACCATAGGAACTCCTGTTTTAGGCATGGGATTAGTGGTATTTCTGTTTCTAAGCTGTGCCTGTGTTGAGACCATAAATTCTTTAGGTACCACTGTAGCTTTCTCATATGCAGTCTGGCATGTGGGACCAAGATTATGCATGATGCCATGAAGCCCAAGGCCTGCAGAACTTTTCTTGCTGTTAGTTTGTTCTGCTTTGTTAATGCCAAGAAGTAAAGAGGGAGCTCTTTTTGTTTTTCTGCAGTTAGGAATGCCATTTGTCTTACTGTGTCCAATTCCGCGCCCAAGAAAGTTCTTGTTTGGGATGGTATCAGCCTTGACTTTTGTAAATTGACTGTGTATCCCAGGGCTTGTAGCAAGTAAATGACCCTTTGTAAATCTGTTGTCAGCTTGCTTTTGTTGTCTGCTTGTAACAGGCAGTCGTCCAGGTATGGGTAAATTTGGATTCCCTGTACTCTGCAGTGAGCGATTACTGATGCCAGGCATTTTGTGAATACTCTGAGCGCAGTAGATAAGCCAAAGGGCAATGCTGAAAATTGATAATGCTCTGATCCTGCAAGAAATCTCAGGTATCTTCTGCAATTTGGTCGAATGGGGACGTGCAGGTATGCCTCCTTGAGATCTAGAGTTACCAGCCAACACTCCTTGCCCAGCATGGGAAGAAGTTGCTGTAGGGTCAGCATTTTGAATTTTGGGACAATGATGTATGTGTTTAAGATGGACAGGTCGAGAATAGGTCTCCAGTTTTTCTCTTTTCTTGGCACTAGGAAGAGTCTGGAGTAGAATCCTTTGCCCTGTTCTGTTATTGGTACTCTTTCGACAGCTCTCATCTTTGTTAATTCCGCTATCTGCTGCAGAGCTTCTATTTTTTGATTTGGAGGCAGGTTTGGCATTCCTCTTTTTACTGGTAAGGTGTGGAAGTGGAACCGGTAGCCTTGGTCTATGGTTTGCAAAATCCACTTGTCTTTTGTGATATAGTGCCAATTTTTCGAGAATAAGGCTAACTTTCCGCCTAATGGTGCTGCTATTTGCTCCCTGGTAGGTGGAGTCAGAGCCAAGTCACTGTGATTGTCCTGTTGCAGTGGCAGTGGTTGTGTCTGTGCCTCGGTTATTGCCTTGCCACTGTCGTCCTCTGTAGGCACCTCCTCTGGATTGATTTCTGCCCCTAGAGCGTCTATTCCTGCCCCTTTGGGATCTTGTGGAGTCAGGAAAGGACCAATTTTTGGCAGGCCAGTTCCTGCTAAACCTTGTGGGCTGAACCTGTAAGAAATCTTTAACTGTTTGTACAGATTTTGCCTTTTCTTCCATTTTCTTCATTACCTGCTGGGCAGGTTCCCCAAATAGACTGGCCTTATCCATAGGAGCATCTAATAGCTTTGCTTTAACATGATCCGGTAAGACCTGTTCTTTCAACCATGCATGCCTTCTTATCACTGTGCCAGTCACGGCTGATCTAAATGAAGCCTCCAGTGCATCATAGCCACATTTTAAGGAATGGTTACTAACCTGTTGGATGCTATTCACCATTTCTAATACATATTTGTTATCTAAAGATTCATCAGAGGACAGCTTTTTAATTAACTGATCAAGCATAAACTCTTGGTATTGGATCATGTGAAACTGACAGTTTAAAGCTCTAGCTGAGAGAGTAGCAGAGGTGTAGACTTTTTTCCCCCATCTCTCTAAGGACCTGGATTCCCTTTCAGAGGGAATAGGGTTTTTTGCTGTGGTCGAGGCTACTGCCTTAGGCCCCTGGGATATAGTTTCGGGGTCTGCAAGTGGGGCCTTGTATAGGTGGTGATGAGTGTATGGCACCCTGTAAAATCTATCTGGTTTGGCAGGGGCTGGAGGTAAAGAATCAGGTGCAGTGCAGACATCATTAAATGCATCGTCCACAACAGGCAGAACAGGAGGTATAGCTAAGGGCCTATGTTGTGGTAAGTGCAGAAAAGTCCTAAGCCTTTTTCTTGAATCTGAGAAATTTTGTCCCTGCCATTGGAATTGTTCTCTCATGGCATGTAAGGTTTCCCCAAAGGAAAATTCCTCTGGTGGAGAGGCAGCTGGAATGGATTCTTCAGCATCGGAATCTTCATAATTGGAAAAACGAGCCTCTGGCTGGTCTGTAATGTCGGAGTCATCCACAGAATCATCAGAGGACACAGGCTCGGGGGGCTCTGCTCTAGGTCTCTTTTCTGGGGGCTGAGAAGCCCTGTCTGGGTGAGATTGGGATCCCCTAATTAAGGATATTAAATCTTCTGCCAGAGTAAGCATTTGTGAACTAGAAGTGGGCCTGTGTGAGGGGGGTTTAACAGGCACTGATTTAGCAGATTTGGCTGCTTTAGCCCTGGCAAAGGCCTTAATAGACATGGCTGCAGGAGGCCTAGCAGCACCACGTGCTGGGGAAGAGACATCCAAAGGGATGGTGTCTGATAAATCACTAGGAACCACAGTTGTAGGCAAAATTTCTGAGGCTGATTCAGGTAAGGTAGCAGGAGCCTCAGTAGTAGTCATGGATTCGCTGAATATTGACCAGTTTTCGGTTTCGCCGAAACCGAGACACTGCGGCTTGCTTAACCGTGGGTTCGGCCGAAACCGCGACCGCGAGTGTCGGCCTTTTCTTTGCGTTTTTAACAATTTGGGTAGTCGGAGGATCCGACGGCATAATGTACGCAAAATCTGAGCCGAAAAACTGTTCAGCAAACTCCGACCGACGCCTAAGCGTTCGTCGGTTGAAGGAAGCACAGGCCGAACAGGCTGCTACGTCGTGGTCTGGGCCTAAGCAAGGCAAACAGTAAGAGTGGAAATCTTTATGAGGTATTTGTTTCCCACAAGTTAAACAGTTATTGACTTTTTCTGACATCGGCTGAGGCAAGAAAGAGTCCCCAACGGGGTACTTAGCTTTTAGAAGTCTTCAAGTAGTATTCGGTAGTAGTAATCTCTGGATCTGACCGACCGGCACTTGCGAACAGCTTCTGCTTCGGGCGCCACGCGGCAAGAAAGACTGAGGAAAATGGCGTTGGCTGATGCCTTTATACCCGAAGACCAGCAGAGATGACGTCGGGTGAAGTGCGACATCAGCCGAAGCCGGACCCAGACTTTGGAATCCGGCCGACCGAAGGGCTGCCTGACGACAGGACAACCCATTTGTTATGACTGCAGATGCATCCATGAAGGACATCGGGCAGATTAATGGACTGGTTTATGTTTGCTTCAGATGCCACTTTAGGTAAGAAGGAAGGGTTAGTACGGAGGGAGACCCTAACCTTATGGAAGACCAAATATGGAGGCACGGCAGACAGAGCCTGAAGCTCAGAAACTCTCCTAGCCGATGTGATTGCGAATAGGAAAGCTGTCTTCCAGGACAAAAATTTCAAGTCCACTGAAGCTGCAGGTTCGAAAGGAGGAGCTACCAATGCCTGTAAAACAAACATAAGGTCCCAAGGAGGCACAGAATCCTTGACAGGAGGCCATAACAGAAAAGTACCTTTAAGAAAAGCCTTACACAGCCTAGAGGAGGCTAAGGCCATGTTGTCTTCACCAACATGAAAACTGGAAATGGCTACCAATTGTACTTTCACTGTGGAGGAACTAGCTCCTTACTGAAAGATACCAGACAGGAAGTCCAACATCTCTGGAACAGGGGCTGTAAAGGGATCTATTTTTCTCTGTGAGGCCCAAATGGAAAAGCGCTTCCATTTACTGCAATAGTTTCCCAGTGGAGCCTTTAAGAGAGGCCACCAGAATGGATTTTACTGGGGATGAAAGACCGGGAGTCCTGGCAATTAATGGAACTGGAGCAACCAAGCTGTTAGCTTGAGGCTGCCCAGATCGGACGGAGGTGTCCCTGACGGATTGGGAAATTAGATCCGGGCAGGGATCTGGAACCCACGGGGGAGCTAAGAGATGAGACCAAAGGAATGGGAACCAAACCTGACGAGGCCATAATGAGACAATGAGGATCACTTTGCACCGTAGTCGGCAAGCTTTCTGAAGAAACTTTGCAATGATTGGTAAAAGTGGATAAGCATACAGAAGCCCAGGGGGGTCAAGCATGGACTACAGCATCTCTGGGGACTTCCCCTGGTGAGGGAATCAGAGCGAAGAACTCTCTGCACTTCGCGTTGGAAGGAGATGCGAAGAGATTGCAGCAAGGCTAACCCCATGCAAGGAAGATCTCTTCTGCTACTGACCGTTTCAGAGGCCACTCATAAGGCATCAGAATGGCCCGACTTAATCTGTCCGCTAAAATGTTGGAGCACCCCGGGATGTACGCGGCAAGAAAGACTGAGGAAAATGGTGTCGGCTGATGCCTTTATACCCAATAAACAGCAGCTATGACGTCGGGTGAAGTGCGACATCAGCCGAGGCCAGACCCAGACTTTGGAATCCGGCCGACCGAAGGGCTGCCTGAGGCAGGACAACCCATATGTTAGGACTGCAGATGCACCCTTGAAGGACATCACCTGAATACCCTGAAGCCTCAGGTGAGCAGCTACAACTGCCATTACCTTGGTGAACACCCTGGGAGCTGTGGTGAGACCAAAGGGTAGGGCTCTGAACTGAAAATGACTGGCTCCCAGCCGGAAGCGCAGAAACCTCCTGGAGCTTCTGTGTATTTTGATATGGTAGTAAGCATCCTGAAGGTCTAACGAGCACATCCAGTCGCACTCTCGGAGATAAGGTAGAATGGATTGTAGGGCGACCATCCGGAATTTCGGTTTGGCTACCGACAGGTTTAATGTTGACAGGTATAGAATGGGCCTGAGATCCCCCGTCTTTTTTTGGCACCAAAAAGAACCTTGAGTAGACACCTAATCCGGACTGATCGGGGGGGGGGGACCCGTTCGTTGGCTTGTTTGAGAAGCAGCTTTGAAACCTCTAGAGCTGCTGCCTCCCTGTGAGTGGGTGGAACATCTGGAAGGTGTTTTGTAATATTTGGAGGGGCAACTAAAGGAATAGAGTAACTTCTGGATATTATCTGAAGAACCCAGCGGTCTGTCGTAATGGACTCCCATGCCGCTGGGTGTAAGGACAATCGTCCCCAGACTGCCTCCAGAGTACGACAGTCGGGCAACCCCTCAGGGCTGCTGACCGGGTCTATCAGAGAAGGGTTCCCTAAATCTGAAATTCCTGGGACCCCCTCTACCTCTGTGTCGGCGTCGATCTTGCCCCCCTCTGCCTCTGGGGGAATAGCTGTCCTGAGAATCCCGGGAAAACAGAGATTTCCGGAACCACATCTTCTTCTGTCCTCTGATTCCTAGAGAAGGACCGTTGAGGGTGAGAGAAGCAGACTCCGAGGGCAGACAAAGTCTTCCTGTCCTTTTCGCTCTGGACAAGTGTGCCACGTACTGTCTTCCCAAAATGGGAAGAACCGTCGTAGGGAGCGTTGACAAACTACGCCTTGAAAGGGTCCGTGAACTGACACAATCTGAGCCAGGCATGACGCCTCATGGCTATGCCTGTCCCAGCCTCCTTAGCTGCTCCTTCCATGGCATGGGAAAGGAGCCGCATAGATGTGTTTGAGACTGACTTCAGAGTAGACATTTTCACAGAGAACAACTGTCCTGCGGCGATAAAGACTCTGGGGGCAACTCAGCAAATTCTGAAGCAAGGTCTCACTGAAGCCGAATCACGTGCCAAATAATTCAGCGCATGGATAGAAAAAGTCGCTGAGGAGTAAAAGCGCTTCCCAAACCTATCCACCGATCTGGACTCCTTGTCTGGGGGGTGGACTAAGGAACTCTCCTGTGCTAGTTCCTTCTTTGTGGCAGCTGCGACCAATATAGCATCAACTGAGGCTCCTTTCGACCAGGGTTGTCTGTAAGAAGGGGGAGATAAAACCTCGTCAGGGCATTTGGGCATGGGCTCTACGGTGTCAGGCTCCTTCCATGCCCTCGTGGTGATGAGGTCTATGAGGGGGTCCGCTGGTGGGGACACCCAGGAAGTAGATGGGCCCATGCCAAAGGCCTCCAGGAACACTGACTCATCCCCAGAAGGTTTTGGGGCTGACCAACCTCCCCTTTGGCGGATGATCTCCATAATTTCTCCGAAGGAGATGTCGTTGGGAGGTGACCTGGGGAACCTTCTCCTTCATCTAAGTCAGTGTCAGTAGTGAGGGACTCGGGGTAGTCCAAGTGCCTCCTTTTGCACTTGCGCTTACTGTGACCCTCTTCAGTGGGACTTTCAGAAGGGGATCCATGAGCCACAGGGGTTTCCCTCGAGGAAATTGACCTGGGGATCCTCTGGCATGGGCTGTCCCTGAGACAGGATGAAAGGAGTCGTCGCCAAATCCAGGGGGGCCTGAGTGGTATCCGAGGGGATGGGCTGGGGTCTCGGTCCCTGGGAGAGAACCCTCTCCACCACTTCGAAGGCCGAGGGAGAAGTCCTCCCCGGATCCGAAGCGAAGACCGGAGCCAAAGACAGAGTAGCCTGAGGTCTGAGGGAATGGATTGGATCCGAAAAGGTCTGAGCCGAAGAATCCGTTCCCCCGGGTCCGACTCCCTGTCTGTGGTTCCGAGAGTCACTCTGATCCGAATAAGTTGGATCAGAGGAACTCAAGGTAACAGCCAGAGTTGAGGTTGGAGGAATGGTCGGCGCCGAGCTACCAGCTCTGAAAAACCTCGGATCCAAGAGCCCCGAAGAACAGATTGGGGAAGTAGAGATGGGGCATGGAGGTCCCCCCTCCAGAGGGAGAGGGGCCTGGCAAGACTCCCATCTGAATTTGGGTCTGAAAACATATCCGCATCATCCTGTCCATATCCATGTCCGATACGCTCAGAGTAGACCTCCAAGAGGCCACCGACTCGGATCTGGTTGGTCTGCACAGTGGGGAGGAAGGCCTCAGGTCCGAATGTTCCAATGGCTCCGGTAAGAAACGAGGAGACTGGAGCTATGGAGAAACAGGCCTCATGGTCTTAGATGGAGGGATGAGAAAGAGCTCCCTGTCTGGGGACCTCTTACGATGCCTGTCCTTTTTCTCCCTTTCCTCTCTGCGCTTTTCCTTCTTTTTTTCTTTCTCCTTTTCTTTGTCAGACTCGCTGACTGAAGATCTGTCCTTAGAAGACCCATCGCCAGACGAAGAGGGAGGTTGAACCCCTGTCTGGGTGGAAGGTGGTACACTAGAGACCGAGGCAGATTCCAGCATGGCAGCAGGGAGAAGGCCTTTGGCAACTAGCTTGGCCTTACGATCCCTAAGGGCCCTAGGGTTAAAACCTGAACAGACAGCACACTGACTGGACAAATGTGCCATTCCTAAGCAAATCACACACAGAGTGTGACCATCGGCCGGGGAAAACTTATGGCCACACTCTGTACATTTTTTAAAGACCGGCTTTGGCTGGTCAGCCATAGTCCTGCACTTCAAGGTACAAGCACTACCTCTCCAAAAACTACACACACACAGGTAGGGGAAGGGCAGGCCTAACTACTACTCTATACAAAAACTTTTTTTTTTTTTTTTTTTTAAACAGACGACCAAACAAGTTACTACACAAGGGGAGGAAGGGAAATCTTACTCAAGCACACCTAGATATCAGCAAAAAAATTACTACTTACTATCCCTGAGCTCAGAGCAAAGGAGACTATGATGCACACTACTGGCATGGCAAACGAGATCTGGGGGGAAGATAGGAGATGGTAGGGCATTATAGGTAAGGGGAAGAGCTCGGAGGTTGGAGCAGATGCTAGAAAATAAGTTGCCGGCTCGGCTCTGATACGGATCCGTATACCCACAAGGTTGCAGATAAAATTAAGTTAACTACTTCAGATCAATTTAGTTAGTTACACCCATTTATTCACTCACTATTTTTGACAGTGAACCCTACAGGGAATTTTTAAAGTTTGTTAACCGATTACACTCCCAAAACACATGTTCCCAGTTAGCTCTGTCTTGCCCGTCGCACCTCCAACATTTGAGATCTACATGAGGAAAAAATCTTTGAATCTGCCTGGGGTATAAAATTACCTATATAAACACTTCCAAGCAAAAATCCTAAATTTTCTAGACTCTGCTGCATATTAGGGAGCCATAAATATGTCCTCCCATTTTTTTCCTTTTGAACTGTTCATCCAGTCTCTCTTCCCAATCTTTTCTAACTTCCTCTGATTAGTTCCTATAGTTATATATTTTACATTTCCTATTAATTATCCCTTTAACAGCAGCTTCTGTTCTAGATTCAATTAAAAACTCTACCAGTGTAGTTCTTCCACTTAGGATTGCCCTATCCCTTTCTGTTTGCCTATGCAGCGATATCAATCCCTGATAGGGAAAGCAGTTTCTAGTCTGAAGTCCAAATATCTTCTTGGTCTCTTTCCATTCTATTACCTTCCCCTCTCTAGTTACTTGTTCCCAAATACCTTGGTTCCTTTGTCAGTTTTGTCCAACAAATTTCAGTCCCTTCCTGCCTATTCTCCGTACCCCTAATTACAGTTATCGCTATTGGCAAAATCATTCTCCATTCTCAAGATGACTTTACAACACTTTTTTTTACTTTATAAAAATCTCTACAGCAGTTATTCTTCTTAAGGATCTGCATCCAAAATCCCATACACTCCTTACTTCCTGAATCCCCCCTAACTTCATCATCATCATTCCTTTCCACTTTGAATTATAGCTTTCTGCTTGTGTTATGTGTATGGGCCTCATGCAGCTCTAAAATACTCCTTCAAATCAGGCAATTTTAAACCACCTTGTTCTATTAGAATTATCAACTTATCCCACTTGGCCCTTGCCCTCTTCCCTCCCAGATAAAATCATTCAACTCTTCCCCTCTGGTTGTTAAAAATATGCCTGACCTGTACAGTAGAGTTTTGATTATCCGAATTAATTGGGACCTAGAGTAGTTCGGATAATCTAACATATAATTGAACCGGATAACAATCTTCTAAAATCTTGTTTTTTATTTCTGTATGCAGGAATACACTTCAACCATTCACCGATTTCAGTGGACAAAGAATATTTTTCACACACAAGCTGGCTACAAGCTCAAAAAAACATGCTCAAGCGAATATGTATAATGTTTACATATTCAGACTTTATGATTTTTCCCACCCGAAAACTTTGAAAGGCTGGTTTGGATTATCGACTCTACTGTATATAAAACTAAAGGGACAAAATAACATTTCACTGCTTGTGTCTTGCTATCCATAAAAAACAGTTATGTACTCACTATAATGTTCCATCTGTGTTTTCCATTTTCATTCTTCCTCAACTGGTGGGTTTGAATTCGATCCTTGGATCAGACTTGGACACTTCTTCCAGATCATAGGCACTGAAAACTCTCAAGCTCCTCGTTTTACCCATAATTCCCCAGTCACTTCACATACCTCAGATCTAGTTTGCTCTCCACTGACCTACACAGTAGTGTAGAATCAGAAATAACAGAATCTGGGGCTCAAACAAAGGAACAATAGTTCCTTCAATATCCTTCAATCCTTCCAAGATTAGAGCAAAGGAGGGGGTTTGTGGGTGGGAAGTTGAGACAGAATGAAAACGGCCAACACAGATGGAACTTTATGGTGAGTACGTAACTAACTCATGTTGCCATTTTCATTCTTTCTTCAACTGTTGGGACACAGTCCCCAGTTACCTAAATCCTGGCAGGACTAAGGAAATATATTCCTGAGCACGGCTGAACTAAAGGCTGCTCGTCCCCCTAGAGACCAGATCTAATTTGTAATGAGTAATAAAAGGTATGAGGATTAGCCCAAGTTGTTGCTGCACAAATATCATTCAAAGAAGTTCTAGACGAAAAGGCTGAAGAAGTTGCCATAAACCTGGTGGAATGGGCTTTTGGAGGTTTTAGTAAAGACAAACCCACTTTTTCATAAACAAATGTAATACAATCAGTCACACATTTGGCTAAAGGTTACTTTAGAAACTGGTTTGCTTAATTTTGATTCAGAAAATGAAACAATTGTTCAGATTTCCTCAATTCTTTGCTTCTGTGAAGGTAAAAATGTAACTGTCTATGAACATCCAACAGATGCAAGATATTTCCTTTGTTTGAGAAATTAAAAAAAAAAAAAAAGACTGGAAGCTTAACAACCTGATTGACATTGGATTCTGACACTAGCTTAGGTAGAAAGGACAGACTGGTCTGTAAAGATACCCTAAACTTATGAAAAATCAAATAAGGAGGTTAAGGTGACAGACCCTTAAGTCCAGACACTCTTCTGGCAGAAGTATTAGCAACTAGGAAAACAAGTTTTCTATACCAAAAATTTTACTTCACACTTAGCTTAAGGTTCAAAGGAGGTTGGGTTGAGACCTGTAAAATAATATTTGAATCCCAAGAGGGAGTAGGATCCTATAAAGGAAGTCTAGGTACATATGTTCCTCCTAGAAAGGCTTTGCAAAGCTTGCAGAAAGCTACGGTCGAATTATTTACTCCCGTATAAAAGTTGGATATTGCTTCTAATTGTAGCCCCTTCATTGAAAATTGTAGCCAAAAAGTTAAGAACCTTGGAAACTGGTGCTGAAAAGGGGTCTATATTCTTTTTATGTGCCCAAAAAAACATTTTCCTTTTACTTTTTGTAAATATCTCTGGCAGAAGCTTTGTGGGATGATAAAAGAATGAGAGACAGGGGAATATAGCCTGGGCTGTCTAGCAATTAATGGTACTGGAGAAACCATGCAGTCAACTTGAGGCTTGAAATGCCTGAATGATTCTGGAGATGGATCCAGAATCCATGGCAGATGTAGATGATGAGGCCAAAGGGAAACCAGATCTGTTGATGTCGAAAAGGTGCAATGAGGATAACTATAGGCTCTTCAACACAAATGCTTTCTGGAGAAACTTGGGAATGCAGAGAGTAGGGGGGTGAGCATACAGGAGACCAGATGGCTAAGCATGAAGTAGAGTTTCTCATAGGGAATCCCCCACTGGCGGGATCAGAACAAAGAACCGGCAGCACTTGTTGTTGAGGGGAGATGCACAGAGATCGCAGCATGACTGGTCCCATTGATTGAAAATACTCTTCACCACCTTCATGTTTGGAGACCACTCTTGAGGCTTTACAGTAGACCTGCTTGAGTTATCTGCAATCAAGTTTGACTTCCCTGGAATGCGCATTGCTATAAGAAAATGATTGGTGGAGATCACCCACCGCCATACTCTCACAGCTTCTCAACAAAGGGGGTAAGATATGGTTCCCCTTTATCTGTTAATATACCAGACTACTGACACTGTCCATCTGATTTGCAATAGTCCCGGTTGGAAGAAAGTCCTGAAAGGCCTGCAACTCTAGGAGGACAGATCTCATCTCAGGACACTGATATGAATGTTGGCCTCTTCGAGGGACCATGTGCCTTGGACTGTCCTTCCCAAGAAGTGCCCCTCCCCCACCCGATCTGACAGGCATCTGTGGTCACTGTCACCTTGGGTTGAGCGAGAACAAAGGGACAGCCTTCTTGCATTTGATTGGAATAGATCCACCATAAATGGTAATTTTTGCAAGCTTATGTTATTTTGTCTTGACTTGAGAATGGTTTTGGAGAATAGACCACTGAATTGCAAGTGTTCACTGAAGGATTCTCATATGGTACCTTGCCAGTGGAACCAGAGTGATTGCTGTTGATATGGATCCCAGTGCTTGGAGTATCAGACGTGCTGAAAGAGAAGAAATCTGAATGACCTTTTGGTCCAGGAAATGAATTGTTTGAATTTGAAACACAGGGTGAGAAACTATTTGAGTGACCATATCGAACAGCGCACCAATGAATTCCAGAGTATGAGTTGGATTAAGTTGAGATTTATTGTAACTGACAGAAATCCCCAGAAGACAGCACAGCTGGAGTAAGTAGTCCCGTGCTTGAATTAGTTGATGCCTGGTCTGGTCACAGCTGTCAGAAGCAAGTCATCCAGATATCAAGTGAGCTGCAACTACTGCCATATGCTTGGCAAACACTCTGGGGGGCTGTGGCGAGACCAAATGGCAGTGCTCAGAATTGGTAAATGACTGGCTTTAACCCAAAAGCATAGACATCTTCTGAATCATTTGTTCATTTTGATGTGACAGATCTTTAGGATGTGTACTATCAAGCACATTCAGTCGTCCTTGTGCAGAAACTCCAGAACAGACTGAACCGTGACCATCTGGAACTTTGTATGCTGAACTGATTGATTTAGTTTGCTGAGATCCAAGATTGGTCTCCAATTCCCTGTCTTTTTTTGGCACTAAAGAGAATCTTGAACCAGTTCCAAACTCCTCCTGGTTTGGGGGTGCTTCTTGGATGACTTTTTTTCTAGAAGCTTGTTTATTTCTAGTTTTGCTGCTTCCCTCCGACTGGGTGGAACATTGGGGATTTTGTCTGATACTAGCGGAGGTGGATGGGAAAAGCATATTATATAACCTCTGGATATTATTCTCTGCATCAATGAATCTTTTCTAATTTCTAGACAGGCTCTCTGGTGCCAGGATAAAGAATCCCAAAACTGCCTTCAGAGAGGGTAAGTTGGGCCTCCTTTCAAGAATATTGATAGAATCTGTCAGAGAGGGTATCCCCTAGATCCCTGATTATGCTGACCACCTCTGCCGCGGGGTTTAGCGTCTTCCATTGGAGTCCCCCCCCCCTGCCGCTTGGAGAACTATCTCCACATGGATCTTAAAACAGACCCTGGGATTTCTTGATCCACTTTTTCCATTCACCTCATCGGTTCCTAGAAAATGTCCATTCAGAGATTGAAAAACGTACCCCACAGCAGCCAGGGTTTCCCTTCTTGCTCACACTTTAGACAGCATATTTTTTATTTTGGGGCCAAATAAGGAGGGCTGTCAAAGGGAGCATGTCTCCTGATAGAAATGTCTGAACGTGCCACCCCGTGAGGTACCTTTAGCCACACAGAAGATGAGCCTCATGGATGACGTTGAATTAGACTGAAGGGCCACCAACTGCGAGGAAATAGTACTCTCTAACTCCGAAAATATGGTCTCAGAGAAGGATTTGGAAATATTTTTGATCAAATCCCTCTGGAGTCTTGTAAAACGTGCCAAATAATTCAGCGACCTAACGGCAAAGGTCACTGAAGCATAGACATACTTCCTGAACCTGTCCAGCACCCTAGACTCCCTGTTGGGGGGGGTGGACAGAGAACTTTGCTCTGCCAATTCCTTTTTAGTGGCCACCTCTATGATCATGGCATAAATGGGTACTCCTTTACTCCTGTGTGGTCTATCCTTAAGTGGTGCCAGGATTCTATCTGTCTCTTAGTGATTGGCTCAGTCATGTTAGGCTCTTTCCATGCCCATTGAGAGACTAAACCAATGAGCTCATTGACGGGCAGAGTCACCCAGGAAGGGCATGGGTCAGTTCCAAAGGTCTACAGGAACACAAACTCCTCTTGGGAAGGGTTATTGAGTTTCAAGATGTCTTCAGATGAGACATCCCCTGGGTGATCTGGGGATCCCCACCCTTCATCAAAGTCAGTGTCCTCAGTGGCAAACTCTTGTGGAGAGTCTAAGTGCCTGCTTTTGCACTTCCTCTTTCAAGAAGTCTCCTCGATGAGATGTTCCTGGGAGGTATCAGAAATTATTACTATACCCTGCTGGGTGGGCTTGGTGACTAGTTTGGGCTGGCTGTCCCAGTTGCATGGATGACTGAGACTTTGGACTCAGAATCGAATGGGATTAGGAAGTCTCAGCTGAAGAGGGAAGAGAAGTCTGAACTCTAGGAACAGAGAAGGCTCTCTCCACTACCTTGAAGGCAGGCTTTAGGACCGTCAGTTCCGTTCGCTCCAAAGGTAAGCTACTCGAGGAGGGAGTCAGAGCAGATCTGTCCAGCATCGCAGATCTGAGTGAGAGAGATGGCTCTGACAACTTCAGAGTTGAATCGAACAGCCCAGAGCTGGCACTGACTCTACAGCTCCGAGTGTCATTTGGCTCCGAAGTACTCGGTGCGGACCACTCAGAGACACCATCGGAATTGAAGATGCCAACATCTTTGGACCAGAGGCAGACTCCAGGACTTTCAGATCTGATGGCTCCGAAACAGGTCAGAGTGGAGAAGGAGCTAATAGTGGAGGTGTTGTACTAACAAGAATCTCTGGCCCCAATGGTGTGGGAGCCAGAACAAATCCCATTTGTATCTGCGTCCTGAGAAACGTCCTCATCCTGTCCACATCTGCTTCAGTTGGACTCTTGGAAGATCGAAGAGATGAGGATTTTGAGTGGTGCTGTGTAGATTGCGCCAAAAAGGGCGATGGAAGTCAACAGGTGATCAGATCCGGTAATAATTATGGTGAATGGATCCATGGTGATTTATCAGGTCTAGGTTTTGTATCCAGGTTTCTGATTCAAAGCCATTGGATCTGACTTTCTGGCTTGTTTAAGAGGAGATTCTGATAATGGAGCCAAAGTAGCAGAAGTTATCAGACCCAGAGATCTTTTATGAGATTCTTTTGTATAAGAAACTACTTTTTTGTCTTTTTAAACATTTGGGGGTTTGAACCCCAATGGGTGTAGATGCAGGTTTAGAGGGCAGCAAGCCCCTAAGAATTATCTTATTATTTTGGTTGATTAAAGCACAGCCATTAAACCCTTTACAAATATCACAGTCAGAGTCCAAGTGAGAAGGCCCTAAGCAATACACACACACACACACACACACACACACTGAATGTGTGTCTGACTTTGGTATTTTGTGGCCGCAGGCCATGGATTTTTTAAAACCCAAAGGTTTGTCGCACACGATTAGGCAGAAACAAGGAATAAAAAAAAAAGTTAGAAAATCCATTTTAACAGAAAACGAAAAGACCAAAAATGTTAAGCAAAACGAGCAATACTGAAAAGTATTATACAGGGAAAGGATATCCGCAATGGTATTGAAGAATACTCAAAGTAAAATGGAAAAATGGTGAAACCTTAGCAATAACTAGGGTTAAAGGGAGGAAAAGCAGAGAAGGCTATAAAAATGATTAGAATTACATATACATAGAAAAGGAGTTAACTCACAAAAACTGTTAAAGCTCACTCGAGAGTTCAGCGACCACGTCCGAACGCTATGGCAGCAAACGAGATCTGGGGTATGTAAGGTGACTGGAGCATTATGGGTAAAGGGAGGAGCTAGAGAGTTTTCAGTGTCTACAATCTGGAAGACGCGGCCACATCGGATGAGAGGACTGGATCTGAACCCAAGAGTTGAGGAATGAATGAAAATATCATCAGATCAAGAGCTTCCACTTTCTCAGTTTTTGTATTATCTTTTCTTTGGTCTCTTCTCACATATCCTTATCTAGCATAACATAATCCTTTTTTTAACCCATACTCCTACATACTAAATTTATCATGTCCCTGTAAATATGGGCACTGCTGAAACCAATCGTGTGAGTACACAATTTGCAGCTATAACCTTTGTTTCATCTTGTTAGAGAAAAATGTATCTCTCATGATTATTCTACACAAAATGCATATTAACTTACAATTTCTTCACAAATATATTTAATGAATTATGTAATATTTGTTCATGTTAAAAATGATATGTAGTATAGATGCACAGTTATGCAAACTACAAATACTTATTGTAGTTCTGAGTGTTTCACAACTGCATTCTAATATCAAGCTGCAAGTGTATTAACAGATGACTGAATGTAAAAAGAAAGTAGTGCTGAAAGGGTTAAGAATGTTATAAAGACTGGTTTCTGAAAGCAAGAAAGAACACACTGAATTGTAAGCTCTGACCTTCCCAGGCTGGGATGGGTAGGTAACAAGGAATGTTGGGGGGGGGGCTAGAATGTACTGGTATTAAAATGTACAAGGTCAGAAAACAAGACTGCTTAACAAGTTAGATGGCTTGTGTTTTTCTAATAAAAACATTATTGTTCAGTGTTCACGTGCAGCAACACGAGGGTATGAAGAAATCCTATTTGACCACGTCAGTATTCTGCATGCATGATACTGATAAGAAAAGTAAATAAGAACTGTGTATTTTTGCTGCTTGGAGAGTCTGACTTTAAATTGTGTAGATAGTTTCCCAGGACTGACGTATGTGGATTTAAATAAAAAGAAAATGTTTTGCACATCCTCAAGAGTTATTCTTGACTCAAGACTAAAAGGTAATTAATATTATTTATGTACTTTTTAAACTGCACTTTAACATTTGGTGCCATGACTCAGATTCTGAACTTTGCTCTTGCTGCGGAACACTGTGGAATAAATTATAAAGGGCCCAGCGCAGAAGGTTTTTGTGTGAATTCCACATTGTTTTGTATGGAATAGTCAGAGCTCGGACCCTTAACTATTAGGGTACGCAAACATATAGGCTAAAGATGGTAAAATAGCTTTGGGAAAAAATTATTTTCTTTCCTCTTTTTAAAAAAACAACTGCAGATCAAAGTAATAGTGGCAATGTGTTTATTGTATTGTTAAACGACTGACTGCTTTTAAGTACAATACTGTGTACTGCTTTGTTAAATGACTGCTTTTAAGTACATCATATGTCCTGTTTTGTTCAATGACTGATCTTGCTTTTAAGTACCGTTTTGTTGAATGCCTGACTTTGCTTTTTAAGTATATGAGGTTCCTATTTGTTAAATGACCGAGTTACTTGTTCGGTATGTGGTATCTGTTGTCTTGTAGAATGACAGAAATCTGCTTGTCTGTTGTATGTAAAAGTAATAGTGGGCGGTTCCCACAAGTCTTAAAAAGTTTACTAATTTATATAAAATAAACACAAGGAGGTGCCTTGTGTTGAGGATGGTACCCTCAAGGTTATAGTGGGCGGATCCCACAGCAACTAAGAACAAATTGTTATTGTATATGTGTATCTATATTGCTGTTTGTCTTTTCGGCTTTTCCCGGTTAAGGGTCGCCACAGCAGAATTCCAGTCCACTAATGATTGGCAGTAGACTTCTTTATAGTGCCGAGTTGCCGGCCCGACGCCCAACCTTCAGAGAAGGCATGCCCATTCACGCATGTCTTTCGGAGGCCACTCAACCGCTGGGAGGATATGCAGACTCTACACAGAAGGCACTCCAGCCGTGAATCGAACAGGAGAACCTTTTGAACCTTTTGCTCTCTCTCTCTCTCTATTATATAGATATATATATATATATATATATATATATATAAAAGAGACAATTTAACACAAGGTGGGACCTTGTGTCGAGGGTGGTACCCTCAGGAAAAAAAAGGTAAGAGGTAACACTATTTGCTTTCTGCTGCTTTCATGTACGACTGATGTCTGTGTTGTTGTGTAATGTTATGATGCAGAGAGAGAGAAAAAAAGTAGAGTTAATTCAAATTTATGTGCCTACAGCATGTTAAAACGTTTGTCTGTTGTCAAATCAAGTCCAGATGTGACTGTGTAAAAGTACCCTCAGAGGGTCCGAAAGAGTGGTCAGTTCTGGACACAATTATCCCAACGGCAATGCTGGAGCTATAACTTTTGAGCTCGTGATGCAATGACAGTAAGGGGGTGCTGTGGTAAAAGGCTGATCAAAACCTCTCCTCTATCCTACCCTTCCCCTCCCTGAATGGTGTGTGGATTGGTATAGTTATTTTTCTTTCCTCTAAACTGCCAGGATTCAGGATCTGTAAGGTACATTAAAAAAAAAAAAAAGAGAGAGAGAGAGAGACAAAGATAAGCAAGCAAGACTGCATCCCTGAAAAGGGAACACCTGCACATTTTATGTAGCATAGTTAAAATAAAGGAAGTTGTATTTGCATGACTGATTTCAGCTTACTAAGAATTGTTCTGGTGGAGTATTTCCATTAAATGAAACTTACGATAGAAATAAATTCATGAACTTCAAAGGTATTAAGTAAGTGGGTAACAAATGTCAGTATTTTATTCTTGGTATACCAAAGCTCTTGAAAGGGAAAAAGTCAGCATTAAGGGGGTTACAGGATGCTAATAAACAACTGTTGCAACAGGTAAAAGATGTCAAGAAAGCAGTACAGACCAGTAAAAAGGGATCTCTTTTATCCTGTTTTGGCAGGTTTGGGGGGGGGGGGGGACTAAGGATGGCCAAAGAGCAGAGATGTCTCAAGAGGATGATAATCTTCCAGTAGCTACTGCACACCACCCCCATATCTACCGGTACAGGTGGCCCCTTGTACAAGATTCTGCTGTTTCTCAGACCTCTGCATTTTTGAACACTAGGTCAGCATGGTACTGTTACATTTGAACTTAGTTCTCCAACTCTCATCTTTAGAACAGGCATCTGCAGTTAAAAAGGTTTTTCTTTCTTCTTCCTATTCTCAACAAGCTTCTACCTTTCCAACAGAAGCACTGGTCTTTATTCCTGTGGCTTATCACAAGCACTCACATGATAGGAAAGGAGAAGAGGTATTGCCTTTGCAGATGATTTTTTTTTTGGCAACTTAAAAAATGGGGGGGAGGCTAATGCTGATTTGCATACTATGTCTAAATGTTTTCTAAATAAATAAAAATCCATGAAAGTTTAAGGTGAAATTTAAAAAACATTACAAGCCTACTTTGACAGATTTAAACCAGATGCTTCGGGAAGTTGCTTCAAATGAAATAAAAACACAGTTACTTGAAAAGGCTAAAACAGATTTCACTCCCACAGAAAATGCACTCGTAAATAAAAGGATAGTATTGTTAGATTACAAATGTATGTAAGGCAAGTAGGCAAAATAAAGATAATGCCCCTGCAGATTATTTGAGTCATCTTAAAGCAGTGTTTGCTAAACATTCAAAAATGTCAGACCCAAATGAACAAGCTAAACCAGCTATTGAAGTTGCCTTTGTGCAGGTTTGCAAACCCTGTACAAAATCAAATGAAGCGAGTGCTTACAGACTGGCAGGAAAAAGATTTAAAGTCCTTAAGTGCTGCAAATCATCATACTGACTATGGCAGGGAAATAAACAAAAATAAATCTTGACCCTTTGCTGCCACTGGATCAAAAAGGACCCTATGTTAAAGTAGAAATAAATGCAAAGCCAATTCTATTCTTGGTGGAACTGAAAACACTAGGTATGTATTAAAAGTTACTTCAGACAGTTAAATACCAGTATAGGAACAAAGTAAAGCCAGTTGGTGTAACAAATGCTACTGTTACATATCCTGTTTTAAAACCTATACCCATTTCTTTAGGTCTGGATTGACAAGAATGGCATTCTTTTCTTTGAATACAACTGTGCCAGTGAATCTTCTGTGTGAGCTGGGTGGTACCATTTGCTGTACACCAGAGATATTCCAGCAGTATCAGTGGGGAAAGTGTTGCAATTCTAAGCAAAAGCTGGGAGGAGCCTTTTGAAGGCATACAGACAACTGAAAAAGTACAGTTTTGTACCTACCACAAATGTAGATGTTCGAGGATCCACATTGCTGCAGTCCTAACTATTGGGTAGTCCGCTGTCCAGTCGGCCCGAATACCAAAGTATATGGCTGACGTCGGTCAGGGCGCATTAGACTGACGTCAGTACGTCAGGGTACTAATGCGCATGACCGACGTCATATCCTCAGTCTTTTCTTGCCCCAGATGTCAGAAGACCCTAAAAAGATAAGGCCAAAAACCAAAAACTCCCAACAAACCTGCACCAAAATATATATACAAAATATACAAAATTAGCAGAATATAACCTCACCTACACAACCACCCCTAAACACAGAGGGAAGGAGGGAGGGTAAATTGGACTGCAGCAATGTGGATCCTCGAACATCTACATTTATGGTAGGTACAAAACTGTACTATGTTCTTCATTCCACATTGCTGCAGTCCTAACTATTGGGTAGAATCCCAAAGCAGAGGTAAGGGAGGCTGGCAAATCATAAGGAAGCAGGAACTGACAACATGCCTTGCAAAATAGCTGTGGCAAAACCAGCCCTAGACTTAGAGTAGAGAGGAAGGTGATAATGCTTAGAGAAAGTATGCACTGAACTCCAAGTAGCTGCCTCCAAAATATCCTTAGTTGCCACCCCTCAGAAATGCTGTTGAAGTGGCAGTAGCCCTAGTGGAATGAGGCCTAATCCCAGCTGGAATCTCCTTGCCATGATGGGAATAACAAAAAGTAATGCAACACCCAATCCATCTAGAAATAGTTTGTTTTGACACAGGCTTGCCCTGAGAACTCAAAGCAAAAGAAACAAACAACTGCTGAGACTGCCTAAAATCCTTAGTCCTGCTCAAATAATAACGCAATTGCCTGTGTACATCTAAAGTGTGCAAAATCTTTTCCCCTTTATTTTGGGGATCTGCATAAAAGTAGGCAAATGAATAGTTTGGTTTAAAGCCACACTAGAAACCACCTTAGGCATAAAGGAAGGATTAGTACGTAAAGATACCCTATCCTTATGAAAAATCAAAAAAGGCTCCACTGCCATAAGGGCCTGCAACTCAGAAACCCTTCTTGCAGAAGTAATGGCCAACAAAAAGCAGTCTTCCATGACAAGTATTTCAAGTCAGCAGTAGCGAGGCTCAAAAGGTTGTAGAGTAAGTTTCTCCAACACAAAATTGAGATCCCAAGCAGGAGTAGGAGCTCTACGTGGGGTCTTATATTCTTTGCCCCTCTAAGAAATTGCTTGAACAAAGGATGCGAAAACAATGGTGGGTCACAATCATAGTGAGCTGAAATTGCTGCAGCATGAATCTTAATGGAAGAGAAAGACAAACCTTTGTCCAATAACTCAGTAAGATATTGAAGAGCCACACTCAGATTTGGCTCAAATCTCCAAATTGTTTGCTGCACTCCAAAATAAAAATCTCTTCCATTTTTCTCGTACACTTTCCTTGTACTAGGTCTCCTGGCTTCCATAATCACATTTAAAACTTGTTGAGGAAGTTGAGACCTGCTGTCTTTCAAAATAGAATATGCCAGGCTGTTAGATGAAGAGAGTGAAGCTTGACATTGAGCAGGTGACCGTCTCTCTGAGACAACAGGTGTGGAATCAAGGGTAAAGGCCATGGAGGCTTCTTTACCAGACTCCTCAGTAATGGGTACCAGTGCTGCCGAGGCCAATCTGGAGCTATTAAAATCATCCTTGGCTTGTCTTGTCTGATCTTTAGAAGCACCTTTGGAAGAAGAGGCAGAGGTGGAAACGCATACACATGAAGATTTTTCCAACTGAAAGAAAGAGCATCCACTTTCCAAGCTGTGTGATGAAACCTCTTTGTGCAAAACTTTGGCAGCTGGTGGTTTAGTGGAGAAGCGAACAGATCTATGTCTGGAGTTCCCCAGGACACTGTCAACGCTTTGAAATACATGAAGATCCAGTTTCCACTCGTGGGGATCCATGATTTGTCTGCTTAACACATCTGCTAAGGAGTTCTGTGCTCCGCAGAAACCTTGCCTGAAGAGTTAGTTGCAAGCTGAGCGCAGTCTCCCATAAAATCATTGCTTGCCTGCACAATGGGTAAGAATGTGTTCCCCTTGTTTGTTGATGTACCACATGACAGTTGTGTTGTCTGTTAGAATCAACACCTGCCCTGGAAGAAGTAACTCCTTGAAAGCCATTAATGCAAACTGGACTGCTAACATCTCCTTCATGTTGATATGTAGATGCTGTAGTCTGGCAGGCCACTTGTCTTGTATCCACTTTCCATTTAGATGAGCTCCCAAGCAATGTCTGAGGCATCTGTCGTTAGAATCTGACTCGCCTCTGGCCGGGTCACAGAGAGTCCCTTGTTTAGGTGACATTCCTGAGCCCACCACAAAAATTCCTTTTGAATGCAAGGTATTATTTGAATGACAGTGTCCAAATCCTGGCAGTGCTGTGTCCATACATTTTGAGATACCATTGTAGCTTCCTCATATGCAGTTTGGCATTGGGAAGCACCAGAATACAAGATGCCATGAACCCTAAGGCTTGAAGGACTGTCCTTGCAGTCAGCCCGGACTGAAGAGATAGTTGATGGAAGTAACTGGAAAGATTCTTTTGTTTGTCCGGGGTTAAAAGGCCATCTGGGCTGCTGTATTCAGTCTCACACCCAGAAAGCACATGTCTTGAGAGGGTACTAGACTGGACTTTATTTCGTTCACAGAATACCCTAGGCATCTTAGCACTGCTATGACATATTCCAAATGCTGTAGAAGGTCTTCCTTTTCTTGAGCCAGAATCAGGCAATCGTCCAAGTAAGGATAGATTTGAATTCCTTTTAGCCTGAAGAAAGCTATCACTGGAGCCAGAACCTTTGTGAATACTCTGGGCAGTAGATAAGCCAAAGGGCAATGCAGAGAACTGATAATGAGAATTTCCAGCTCGAAACGCAGATACTTTCTGCAACTTAGTCTTATAGGCACATGAAGGTAAGCTTCCTTGAGATCTAAAGTTACCATCCAGTGATCTTTGCCCAGCAGAGGTAAAATCTGTTGTAACGCCAACATTTTGAACTTGGGAATGTCCAGATAAGTGTTGAGGATAGATAAATCCAAAATTGGTCTCCACGTGTTCCCCTTCTTCGGTACTAGGAACAGGCGAGAATAAAATCCTAGGCCCCTTTCTGGCACAGGAACCGCTGAATGGCCCCTATTTGGAGTAACAGAGAAATTTGCTTGTGAGCCTCTTGTCTTTGTAGAGGAGGAATGTCTGGCATGCCTTTGAAAGGAGGCAAGGTATGGAAATAAAACCTGTAACCGTGGTGAATGATATCCAGAACCCATCTGTCTTGGGTAATTAAATCCCAATTTTCTTTGAAAAGAGACAGTCTTCCTCCCAACGGTGCTGCCAGGCGAGAATGAACTGGCAGCTGAAAAGGCAGGTCATTGGGTTTGCTTACGAAAGGACTGACCCCTGCCTTCACCAGAAGTCTGAGCAGGGGAACTCCCTGTCCTAGGCCTAAAGAACCCTGAGCTCTGCCCCTACCACGCCTAGACCTACCCCTAGACTGGGAATCATAAGCAGGATAAGTCCATCCCTTAGCAGGCCAATTTCTACTAAACTTCGGAGGCTGCACCTGCAAAAAATCTTTAACAGTTTGCATAGACTTAGCCTTGTCCTCCATTTTCTTCAAAACTGTTTCTACAGGCGAACCAAACAACACATCAGACTGCAAAGGAGCATCCAAAATCCGTGTCTTAACATGCTCAGCTAAATTCTGATCTCTCAACCAGGCGTGCCTATGAAGAACAGAACCAGTGGCAGCCACCCTGGAGGAGGCCTGCACAGCATCAAAACCACATTGCAAGGAATGTTTACCCACCTGTTCAGACACATGAACTAAATCCTGCAACTCTTTACACTCAATACCTTCCGCCAAAGCATCCACCTTAGATTTCAACTGTGAAAGAAGATAATTCTGATATTTCAACATGTGAAACTGACAATTCAACGCCCTCATGGCTAAAGTGGAAGAAGTATACACTTTCTTGCCCCATCTATCCAAAGCCCTTGCCTCTTTATCAGGAGGGACAGGATTTTTAACAACTGAGGCCTTCACACCTTTGGGCCCCTGAGAGACAGTTTCCGGGTCTGCCCTAGGACTCTTAAAAAGATACTTATGAGCTTCAGGCACCCTATAATACCTATCCGGTTTAACTGGGGCAGGAGGCAAAGAATCAGGATTCAGGGAAGCCTCTGCAAAACATCTTCCACCACATTCAAAACAGGAGGTATAGCTAAAGGCCTATGCTGGGGTAATAACAAGAATTCCCTAAGCCTTTTCCTGGAATCAGAGAAATCTTGACCTTCCCATCTAAAATGCTCCCTCATGGAATGCAGAGTGTCTGAAAAGAAAAATCCTCAGGAGGAGAAGCTGAAGGAGTAGAATCATCCACATCAGAATCAGAATAAGGAGGGAACTCCTGCAAGTCTTCAGCTGAAGACTCAGAAGCCTCCGAGCATTGCTCAAAACTCTCAAACTCAGGTTCCACCCTAGGCCTCTTATCAGGAGGGGGCATAGAACCCCTTATCATAGTAATCAAATCCTCTGCCATTTTAAGCATATGTTTCTTAGGCAAAGACCCTGAAGCACTAGGAGAAACCCCCACTGAAGCAAAACTTGGCCTGCCCTCAAAGAAGCCTTGGAAACAGAAGGGAGGCTCTAACCACCTTAGGAAGAGAGGGAAGAACAGCCACCTGAGAAGCCCCTCAGCCTGGCCCACTTCCTGAGAGGATACATCCTGTAGCACTAAACTCTCTCCCTCAGACTCCGAAGACCCACCTGGCAAACCCTCCGGCTCCACTGAGCCTCTAAAGAACCGACGCCTGGGACTGTCGGTTCTTCCACTCTAGGCTTTGCTGTTTTGTCCTTGCGCTTTTTAGCGAAGCGGCCGGAGCATCCGACGGCATTTTATAGTTACAACGCTTCCCAAACACTAACCTGGCACAGTCTAACCTTCTCTTAATAGTGCGTTTGTTAAATCTAGCACAAGAGCGGCATCCAACAACGCCGTGCTCAGGCCCTAAACAAGGTATACACAAAGTATGGTAATCCCTATGAGGTATCTGTTTCCCACAAGAAATACAGTTATTCACTTTTTCTGACATCCGGTTAAATACTGAGGCAAGAAAAAACCAAAATATTCCCCAACGGGGTACTTAGCCAACTTTGATTCGGTCTGAAACTCTGGCTTCAGAAACTTTCAGAACGCCAACCTGCACTCGCAAAATTGCTTCTGCATCGGACCATGCGGCAAAAAAGACTGAGGATATGATGTCGGTCATGCGCATTAGTACCCTGACGTACTGACGTCAGTCTAATGCGCCCTGACCGACGTCAGCCATATACTTTGGTATTCGGGCCGACTGGACAGCGGACTACCCAATAGTTAGGACTGCAGCAATGTGGAATGAAGAACATCTGCTTAAGCAGGTACTTGCTAATTTAGGAGTTAAACATACTAATAAAGTAGGTGTATTAAAATCTGCAAAACTTGTAAGAATAAAACTGAATCAAAACCCCTCTCTAAAATTCCATGCTATCCACTGAAATCAGAAGCACAACTGGAAATCAAACCTGTAATGCAGTCTTTGATACAACAAGAAATAAATAGTGCCAGCGAAAAGTCTTTGTAATACTCCTATTCTCCCTGTAAAAATAAAAAAATATATAAAAAAATACTTATAGGTTTGAGCCAGATCAAAGGTCTGTAAACAATGTAGTATTACCAACTTTTTCTGTGGTTCCAAAACCAACAACAATACTTAGATGATAAGCATCTACAGTGAAATACTTTTCTGTAACACCTCTCTGTTCAGCAATCTTTACCTATCCATTCTGAAAGTCAGTTTCTGTTTACTTTGACTTAATAAGGGATAGTAGTATACATAGACACAGTTGCCATAAGGATGCACTGTATCTTTCTTTTTTTTTTTCTTTCCTCAAATTCTAAAAAAATATATATTTAAAGGATGTGACATTTCCAGGTGGGTGTGTCTGTGTTAGTGCAATATGTAAATGATTTACTAATAGCATCGGATTCTTTTCAGCAGTGTAAGCAGAATATCCTGCATCTTTTAACTATCCTTGCAGAAAAAGGACACAAAGTGTCAACAAAACAAATTACTGCTATGGTTACCTCAGGTACGTTATTATCTTGGTCATTTAATATCTCAGAGTAGGATCATACAGTAGCTATCCCTCACTCTGAATCATCTTTATTACTTAAAATGAAACTCAGCCCTTCTTGACTGCACACCTAACTAAATATAAATGTGCACTTTGTCTTTTCCTGATCCATCTGTTTCTCTAATACGCTGTTCTGTTCTAAATCCTGCATCTGTTATCTATTGCTGAGAATGTAAAGAGCATGATTGTGTGTGTGCGTGAATAATTATCTGCTTTCTTCTAGAAAGGACTTAAAGGATCCACAATGCCAGATCAAACTGAAGATGTACCTACTCAAAATGGAAAAAAAAAAAAAATATATATATATATATATATATATATATATATATTTTTTTTTTTACTTATTTTTTTTGCTGTTAAAAATTTTCACTGAGTGCTTACTAAAAGGGCATAGATAATTTGGTAAATTATGCCACCAAGTAGATTATAAAAGTAATAATTCTTATGTAATGCTATTGTAAAACTCTAATAATGACATGTCTGATTTTAATAGTGTCAGTTTGCAAGCTGAGGCATCACACAAACGTTCAGAAGTGGCTCAAAGATGGATATATTAAATCCTCTAATGGAGTATGGCAACATCCAGATGGCCAACTGGTGATGCCTGCCTCCTTGCCACCTTACCTGGTAAGGGCATATCTTTTACTAGCCCATGCAGGTAAGGCAGCTTTATTTAATCAAATTACCCGAAGTTGGTATACCACTCATGTCTCCTCTGATACTTCAGTATGTTAATTGCTGTGGGATTGTTTAAAATACAATGTCAGCTACCACCACACCTTGGGGACCTTTTGTTAATGTAGAGCTGGACTTTGTCCAGATGACTAAAGTACATAATTTAATAATAAATAATGTTCTATTAGTAATCTGTATGTTTTGCAAAAGCTCACCCATGTCACAAAGCAGATTCTGTAATTTGGAGTACCTTGTACTATCAGTTTTTTTTTATTTTAGTCTTCACTGTCCCAACCATCCATAGGTTGGTACTAGGCTATCGGCCCTAGGGCCTATGCAAGCCTAGCCATAACAATTCCCTGGATATTTCTTCCCACAATATTTACTTCTCTGGATCCCTGTCTAGCAGGGCGACTGACATGATCCCTGGGGTGAATTTCCTATCTCCCATCCAATCATCAAGGTTCCTTTTGAAGAGAGCCAATGAGGTGCTCTGCTTGACATGTATGGGCAGTCTATTCCAGAGTATGGGGAGTCTCTGTGTCAGGAACCTATCCCTCCGGCATGTTTTGTTCATTGTGATGACAAAGTTTAGATCCCTGGAGCGTGTGACTCTGAGGGATTGGGATTTCTTTAAGTGGAGCATGTCCAACAGCTCAGGGTTTGACATGGCCTTGTATGTTAAGCAGAGATCGCCTCTGAGTAGATGATATGCCACAGAGTACAGCTGGAGTTTTTTTTAGACAGTCAGCATATGGCATCTGCTTTAGGCCTATGATTCTTTTAGTGAGGTATTTCTGTGGCCTTTCCAGCTGTTGCAGATGTCTGGTGAGGTACATACCAAACGGGGCATTATACTCTAAAATGGGTCTAATGAGGGATGAGTACAGTGAGGCAATGACCTCCTTTTTTCTGGATGAAAAGCCCTTAGTGATGAGGTGTGCCACATAGAAGGATTTCCTGACTGTTGTGGTGATCTGGTTATCGAAAGTGAGACCACTGTCCACCTGTGTCCCTAAGTCTCTCATCACACTTTCGATGTTTAGTGTCCTGCCACCTATGTGGTAATTCATGGGTACATGTTTTTTTCCAAAGGGGATAACTATACATTTCTTGGCATTAAGCTTGAGCCCATGGCTCTGCCACCAGGCATCTGTTTCTGTAAGGCCCTTTTGTAGAATATCCACATCATTTGGGGTTTCAATAATGGCTCCCAGTTTGCAGTCATCTGCAAACTTTGTTAACAAGAGTCCCTTAGTGTTGGCCTGTACTTCAGAGAAGTAAATGCCAAACAAGAGTGGTCCCAGGACTGAACCCTGAGGTACTCCACTTGTCACTTGTCTGGAGCTGGATTTGGAGTCGGCTACTTTTACAGTCTGGGTTCTGTCAGTAAGCCAGATGGCAACCCATCGAGTGACGTAGGGATTTATGCCCAGGTTAGTAAGTTTATCTATGATTCCAGAGTGGGGGATGGTGCTGAAGGCCTTGGCAAGGTCCAGCTAGACTGTGTGGACTGTCTTACCCTCGTCCACAGCATCGAAGAAGTCAATCAGATTCAGGAGACAAGATCGGCCCTTCACAAACCCAAAACTGGGTGGGGTCCAGTGTTTGAAGGTTGCCAATGTGTTTGTTTATAATTTCCATGATAATGCATTCCATGCCCTTGCAGATCAGGCTTGTCAGACTGATGGGATGGTAGTTCCCGGGATCCAAGGCGGATCCTCCCTTGTGGAGCGGGATAACTGTAGCTGTGCGCCACTCAGTGAGCACGAAGCCTGAGGTGAGGCTATGATTAAACATGACACTTAGGTGAAGTGCCAGTTCATTTTGTAGTTCATGTTGTACACAGCCTGGGATGTCATCTGGTACCATGGATGCGGTATTCCTACCTTTGGAGAGTGCGGTTTCTACCTGTGTGGCCGTGATTACCGGAATTTGGCAATCTTTTGGTATTGAGATGGGCCCTTTAGGGGGTGAGGGGGGGGGTGAAGTTGGCACTAAATCGATCTGCCAGGATATTGGCAATATCCTTGGGATCAGTATATTTAATGCCATTATGTTGTAGCTCAGAGAAGATCTGAGCATTGCCATTATATTCTTGACATAACTATAGAATGCCTTGTGGTTGTCTTTGGAATCTTTGGCAATTTTATTTTCGTAACTAGCTTTTGAGGACTTTATGAGGGATCTCAGCTCCTTACTGAGGCTGGTGAGGGAGTTTTTTGCATCCTGGGATTTTCCTCTTTTCTGCAACAGTTTCTTCCTTCTGTTGTATAGTTTGTTTATAGCAGGGGACCACCAGATTGGCATCCTTTTTTTGAAGAAGAGCACCTTGGTTCTATTTGGGATGGCACAATTCATGCACGAGTGGATGTGCTCGAACAGTGCCCTTAGTGTAGGATTCTGCAATTGAACTTCCAGATCCCATCTGCATGGGTGTCGTGAAGATTGTCACTTCTGACTTCAGTAGCATGAAGTTGGCTTTGGAGAAGTTTTTTAAGGAGGTTTCCTTACTGGGGGGTGGGGGTTGGATGTGGATGTCAAGGGTGATATGCTTATGGTCAGACCTGACCAATGAGGGGGTGACCACTGGTGTGGAGCATCTATCTCCCATGTTGGTAATGACCAGGTCTAGGATATCGGAGCCCCTGGTGGGACAATGGATTATTTGATCCAGGGCACTGGAATTTATGAACTCCAAGAAATGTTGGGAAAAGGAGTTGGTACCCTAGTAGTTTTCCCAGTTAATGGCATGGTAGTTGAAATCAACCAGTATTAGGGTGCTTGGTTGTATCTTAATATTTTCCAATATGTTTAGAAAGGTGTAGTGAGAATCTTGGGGCATGGTGGGGGATCTGTAGAAAGCTACAATTTGGATTGCAGTCTTACCTAGTGTTAGTTGCATCTGGAGAATTTCAGATGCATTGTGTTGGGCAACTAGCCTGGAGGTGTGAATATCCTTGGTGAAAATCGACACTCCTCCACCTTTAGTGTTTCGGTCTTGGTTTTGTGGCCGAAAAGTGTGGTAAGAATTGTAGCCTGGTATTGCAGGGGTGCTCTCTGGAGCCTTGAACCAGGTCTCAGTTACTGCACAGATATTGACGTTCTCCATTTTTAAAAGTGCCTCGAGAGAGCGCATTTTGAGGTTTAGACTTCTAGCATTGAGTAGCATTACCTTCAGATTTTGCATGCTTGTATCTGTTACGGTGGTGGTTTTATCCTTTGAACCTTGTCTAAAAAAAGGCACTATAGGGGTGGCAAGAGCTTTAGCCAGTAACCTGAATCCCAGGGGTGACAGGTGCAGACCATCTCTGGCAAAGCATTGTGGTTTGTCGATCATGTTTTCCCAGGCAGACAAATACTGGATCCCCTTTGAATGACACCAGAAGCTTAGCCAATTGTTGAAGTCAATCATTTTGTCCTTATACTTTGGTATCATTCTGGGCGAAGGCAGGATGCTACTCAGGGCTAGGGTCATACCTGCCTGGGTCACATGATACAAGAGCTCTTCCATGTAGTCCAGGGAGGTACTTCTCAAGTCATTCACTCCAGCATGGACAATGACAAAGTCGTATTTGTACTTGTTGTGGAGTGACTTGAGTGCATGCCTTATGCGGCGGATCCTGGCACCAGACAAGCAGCTGACTGTAATTTTCTCCTTGTTCAGCCTGGTGAGTGGGACATCAGTGTGCCTGACTATAGAGTCACCTATGACTGAAGTGTTGGGTACATTGCCTTGCCTTAGGGGCTGTTGTTGGGTGGCACACTGGTGTTGTGAGCTATGTGTCACTTTGGTTGAGACTGGTGTTTGTTTGCGTTTCAACTTTGGAGGTCCTTGTTTCTTAGGCAGGTTAATGTTAAGGGCCTCCGCATATGTGGGTTTAGTGTTGCTATGTGTGGGTGTTGATGGTGTGGGTTTTGAAGGGCTATGAGTTGCTTGAGGTGTAATGCAGGTGTTAACCTTCTCCTCTTGACTGTCTAGCACAATCTTGGCCAGAGAGAGCTTTCCTTCCAGTTTGGCTATGTAAGTGCATCTCTCGCAGGTTGTAGTGTTGGGTGGTAGGAGGAGAGGATTGTCTGTGTACATGAGGCAGTTGCCGCATTGCCCCAGTATGCCCAGATTCACCAGGTGGACAGGAGAAATCACCGGAAGCTGACCCTTGGACATGTCTGTTTAGGTACTTTTTTGTGAAGTTTAAGAGCTGTTTTCCCTTACCTTTGCAAGGTACTTTGCAATTAAAGGCTGTTTAGTGCCTATGATTAATTTCTCCTTATTGACAAGTAAGGAGAGCTGAGTGCTTGTATCAGTTTCAGGCTTCCTAGTGCTTTCCAGCAGGTTCTAGAGCAAGTGCTAGTCACAGGGGTTAAGATTTTAGTGCTACTACTGAGAAACCAGCTAGTTCTAAGGGAAAATTTGAAGAGCAGACTTTCTGGAACCTGGAATAGTTTAACTGTAGCCTCGCAGTGTTGCACGATGCGAAAAATGTGCAAACACACATGCTTTTAAGCCAGAAAGATGAAAGGGATAGAAATCAACCCAAAAAGGCTAATAAAATTACAATTTCAGAGCTGGAAACCACTCCTCTAGCATTAGATAGGCAGTACGATGCTCACCAGTCCCACTGGGAAGCAGTAGGACTTCCCTCTACCACAGCAAGGTCTGGATAGCTCTGAACACAGAAAATAACGTCCTGAGACAAGCAAAGCCTGGGATATGGAATGGCTAGGAAAGGTGGGAAATGAGCAAACAAGATAGTATTTTTTTTTGTTGTTGAAACAGGCTAAACAATGCAATCCACAATCATTTGGACTAGTAGAGATGGTTAATAGGACCCTATTTAAAAAGATTTTTACTAAAAATTTAAATGGCCAAAGACACGTTAAATTCCACAAGGAAATTAAGACCCTATGAAAAATTAATGGGAAGACCCATAGCCCTTCCATTTGCTCCCCATGTCGAATGAAAAGATCAATTCTAATGGATAATAAAAGAAAATATTAATTTCTTACAGCAGTATCTCTTCCTCCATCTGACTAGCCCTGTCACCAACTGCAGCTGGGTGACTGGGGTTTATGTAAAAACCTCCCAAAGAACGAACAATTTAAGCCAGAGGTAAAAAAGGCCCTTTACTTTGTAATCCTCACCACCCTGACTGCAGTTCACTGTGCAAGACAACCAACCTGAATTCACTCATCCCACTGTAAAAAGACCTGCCCGTGTGCTCCAGACGAATCATCATTGCTGGCAAAAGAAGATCGAAGTGTAAAGGACAAATCATCTGCCCAGTGAAACATATAAGGAGAAAATTCAACTAAAATAGCACCTCGTGATCAATCTGATGACAACAGGTACTTTTGCTCTGTTTTTGCTGCTGTTTCCTTTAATAACCTGGTCGAGAGAAAATCAGTTTCCTTTTGGTCCTTTGACAGTACCTCTGTGACAAACTGTTGTGTATGTTCACATATACCTTAACATTCAAAGGCAGGGATTCCCATGACTCCAATTCCTGCATCACAGGTAACATTTGAGAAAGAAACTGGTGACACTGATCTAATCTGGTGTAATCTGACTAATTTTTAAAGGTTGTTTCACTTCAGCTTGCCACCACAAATCGTGGGTACACATGTTATGCCAGAAATGGGACTGTACCAGTGGGAATCAGCAAATACAATGACACTAGACATGAAGGTGTGTTGAACTCTTTACAGTCAAGATGCTATGACTAGAGGCATGGCATGGGCATGATAGAGGATCATTGCTACATTTGTAGTGATCGTGCCTACCCCTGCTTACCCACAAACTGGTCAGGGTGTTGTTTTGTGAGATGTATTACTCCTGCTTGTCAACATTTAAAAAAACCCTCCAGCAGGCAGACTGAGAAATAAGTGGGCAATCCACTGGGTAGAGCAAGTATTTTCAGTTAACTCCTGGGTATGGAGTGCAAAGGACAATGCTTGAAATCACCATTCTTGCTCAAATTCTTCAGGAGGTAGCTAACCATACATCATATCACATCATAATGACAAATGGAAAAATGACTGCAATATGAATTGTAGTGTTACAGAACCACTTGGCACTTGATATAATGCCTGCTAGAAAAGGGGGGGGGGGTCATGTGCCCTCATAAAAATCATTGCTGTTCTTGTATTACTGACTACCATAATAAACAGGAAAAGTTGGCTAATGTCATGGAGCAGAGGGCCAAATATTTGGACAGTAGTTCTAAAATTGTATGTGTTTTGGATGGTTGGGCAGTGTATTTGGTAACCTGGAAACTGGTATATTACAAGGTATAAAAACTGGTATTATTCTTTTAATTGTTTTAATATTTTCTGTTCTAAAGACTGTAATCAAAGTCTTGGATCGCACCTGAACTTGAAATGCCACTTATACCTGATGAATGAAAACTCCCATCACTACAGATGAAGTGTATTTATCAAATTAAGGAAAATCAAAATATAGTTGTGTATTTTATGACACTAGTAGTGTCACAGGAGGGAGTCTCTGTTGGAGAAAAATGCATCTCTCGTGATTATTCTACACAAAATGCATATTAACTTACAATTTCTTCACAAATATGTTTAATGAATTATTTAATATTTGTTCATGCTAAAAATGATATGTAGTATAGATGCATAGTTATGCAAACTACACATACTTACTGTAGTTCTGAGTGTTTCACAACTGCATTCTAATATCAAGCAGCAAGTGTATTAACAGATGACTGAATGTAAAAAGAAAGTAGTGCTGAAGGGGTTAAGAATGTTATAAAGACTGGTTTCTGAAAGCAAGAAAGAACACACTGTATGTAAGCTCTGACCTTCCCAGACTGGGATAGGTAGTTACAAGGAATGTTGGGGAGTTGGAATGTACTGGTATTGAAATGTACAAGGTCAGAAAACAAGACTGCTTAACAAGTTAGATGGCTTGTGTTTTTCTAATAAAAACATTATTGTTGAGTGTTCACATGCAGCAACACGAGGGTATGAAGAAATCCTATTTGACCAAGGCAGTATTCTGCATGCATGATACTGATAAGAAAAGTAAGTAAGAACTGTGTATTTCTGCTGCTTGGAGAGTCTGACTTTAAATTGTGTAGACAGTTTCCCAGCACTGACGTATGTGGATTTAAATAAAAAGAAAATGTTTTGCACATCCTGAAGAGTTATTCTGGACTCAAGACTAAAAGGTAATTGTTATTTATGTACTTTTTAAACTGCTTTTTAACAATCTTAATTAATTTTACATCCTGAAAAGACCTGAAATGGTCTCAAAATGTTCCACAACATTAAGATGCCCTTTTCTGGTTTTATCAGGTACAAAATAATATCGTCTACAGATAAAGCCAATTTTTCTTGATTACCATACCAGTTATATTTTTCAGTTTCTGAGTCCCTTATTTTGTTTGCAAATGGTTCTAAATATAAAGAAAATAAAGGGGAACACCTCTGCCTGGCTCCTTTGTTCAGACACAAAATTGCCAGAGAGGAACCCTCCTACTTTAATTGTTGCCTCTGAACAGTCCAATATCCTCCAAATTAACCTTATTAGTGTATCAGGAAATGCAAATGATTCCATTGCCCTACTTATAAAAATCCCAACAATGCTTTCTCAGCATGAAGACCCACCAACAGCTGTATTTACTTGCATCGTTTCCCTGTGGATCATCATTGATCTGATAATGTTGTCAAAATGTCTGCCTCCCCTCCACAAAACAACACTGATCCATATCTTATTTTGGCAACATCTTCACCAGTTTTTTAGTTACTATAACCAAACACTCTTTAATCATGGTTTAAAATTGAAATGGGTGTATATGAAGCTGGGTCAGATGGGTCTTGCCGGCTTTAGGTATTACAGCCACCACAGCTTTCTTCTAGGATGTTGGGTGCTTCTCCTCCTTTTAAAATGGAAGCTATGTGCTTACCATAATGATACACTTGTGCTGTCTGGTTCAACCCACATTATGGGATCAGGTGCTGGCCAAATCCACAAGACTTCAACTTGCCGGGCTCTGCTTCCCCCACCCACAATCCCCATTCCTTAGAGGTTACCTCAGATTAAGCTCGTCCCTTCTTAAGCTAACACCAAAGAAAATTTCCTACGTAAAGGACAACGACAGACTCCAAGGAAAGGAGCAACAGAAACTCTCCTGCTTGGTCATCTGGGGACAAAAGGCTCACCAAAAAGGCAGGGGGCGGGGCATGAACCAGACAGAGACAGACAACACAGATCTATCCTTATGGTAAATACATAACTTTCATATCTGATACTGTTTTCTCTGTCTGGCTTCAACCTGCGGGACAGTCTCTAGCCAAGAACAACCCCAGGGAGGAACTATTGAAGGACATTCTGCAACATGGTGGAGCCAGAAGAAGCCCTTGACCTAGAATGAATGTCCAGCTTGTAGAGAAACAAAGGTAAGGGCCCACTCAAGTCGCTGCTAAACATGCATCATCCAATGAAGCTACAGAGAAAAAAAAGCTATAAAAGTAGCTATGGCTTTCTTGGAGTGACCTTTAGGTTTACCACACAATGTCTTACCTCTCAAGGTGTAAGTGAAGGAAATACAGTCTGACAGCCACTTGGATAATTTAACCATAGACACAGGCCTATACAATTTGGATTTTCAAAAGAAAGAAAACAATTGATTGGATCTTCTAAAAGACTTTGCCCGGTCCAAGTAAGATCTTAAATTGCCTATGCGCATCCAAACAATGCAGCAAGTATTTGCCCTTGTTCTAAAAACTAGAGAAAAACACAGGCAGATGAAAATTGCTCTCCACTGCCACCTTAGGAAGGAAAGACTAATTCTTGTGAAGGGAGACCCTACCTTTGTGAAACACCAAGTATGGAGAGAGAGCTGCCACAGCTTGTAATTCGGACACCCTCCTGGCCAAAGTAACACCTACCAGGAACAACGTCTTCCTGGATAACAGCGTTAGATCAGACATAGTGGAACAGTCAAAAGGAAAGCCTGCAAGGACTTGCAAGATGAAAGGTAATTCCCACAGCAGGAAAGGATCCTGAACGGGAGTGAGCAAAAGAAATGCGCCTTTGAAAAACGCTTTGGAATTTTTCAAAGCTGGCAGGGGAAAGTACAGTTGTGTACACTTTACCATAAATGTAGATGTTCGAGTGTATTCACTGTTGCAGTCATCACACTTGGGGTTATCTGCCTGCAGGTAGCCCTCAGTCGGCCTGAATACCAGAGTCTTGGAAGTTCTGCATCAGATGCTGTCGTCTCTTCCATGATGTCAGGTCGTCAGGGGTATAAAACATGCAGCCAATACCATTACATCAGTTTTTCTTGCCCCAAATGTCAGGAGCCCCCCAAATTGGAAGCTATTATATGGTGTGGACCACCACCAGTAAAAAGTAAATACCACTGCCATTAAAAATGGCCATAAAGAGGATAGGTAAAAAGGATAGAGAAAACCAGGGGGCTGGAGGGAGGGAAACCAGGACTGCAACAGTAAATACACTCGAACATCTACATTTATGGTAACTGTACACAACTGTACTATGTTCTTTGTGTTTCACTGTTGCAGTCATCACACTTGGGTTGATTCCCAAAGCTGAGGAAGGGTGGAGGCGGTCAAGAACTATTAGGGCTGGCTAGCAGGCCTTGTAAGACTGCTGTAGCAAATCCAGCTCTGGATTTAAAAAAAAATAGGAAAGTGGCAATGCTTGGTGAAGGTGTGTACAGAACTCCAGGTTGCAGCTTCCAGAATGTCCCTGGTAGGGACTCCCCTGAGAAATGCTGTAGAGGTGGAAAGTAGCTCTAGTGGAATGTGTTCTGAACCCCTGTGGGGTAGGTTTTCCAAGGTGCTTGTAGCCGAAATGGATGCAGTGTGTTATCCATTTGGAAATGGTTTGCTTTGAAATGGCCCTGCCCTCTGCCCCTGTAGCAAAGCTGACTAGCAAGCTGGTCAGATTTTCTGAAAGGTTTAGTCCTGTCAAGGTAGAACCCGAGTTGTCTGTGCACGTCCAAGGAGTGCAGGATCCTTTCCCCTTTATTCTGAGGATTAGGAAAGAAGGTTGGCAAATGGATGGATTGGTTTAGAGCCACACTGGACACCACCTTAGGCATAAAGGACGGGTTAGTCCTGAGGGAAACCCTGTCAGCATGGAAAATAATGAAAGGTTCCACAGTCATTGGTGCCTGCAACTCAGACACTCTTCTTGCTGAAGTTATGGCTAGAAGCAAGGCTGTTTTCCAAGAGGAACTTTGACTCTGCTGAGGCAGCAGGTTCAAAAGGGGGAATTGTGAGCTTTTCCAGTACAAAGTTAAGGTCCTAGGCAGAGGTGGGAGCTCTCCTCGGGGGCCTTATGTTGTTAAAGCTCTCTCAGGAACTGTTTGATAAGAAGGTGAGAAAATAGAGGTGGCTCAGTATTATAATGTGCTGAGATGGCAGAGGCATGAATATTAATGGGAAGGATAGCCTCTGTGGAGTAGCTATGCTAAGTAAGCAAGGATTTGAGGTAAGGAGAACACTGCTGTGTCCTTTCCTTGAGACTGATTCCAAGAACAATATCTTCTCCACTTTTCAGCATAGGATTTCCTGGTACTAGGCCTTCTGACCTCAAGAATGATGTCCAGCACCTGTTTGCTGAGGGTTGCTGGTAGTGTATTCAGGGGATAAGCCAGGCTGCAAGGTTTAGGGTTTGCAACCGTGGATGCAAAATCTGTCCCTCCTGCTGAGACAGCAGGGAAGACGTCTGATGTAGGTGCCAGGGTGGCACTGTTGTTATGCGTAGGAGTGGGTACCAATGCTGGCGTGGCCAGTCCAGAGCAATAAGAATTGCCCATGGCCTGTCACGTTTGATCTTGAGTAGTACTTTTGAGAGGAGGGGCAGAGGGTGAATAGTATAAATTGAGAGGTTTTCCCATTTGAAGGATAGGGCCATCCACCCTCCAGGCCCTGCTGTGAGGGTTCCTGGTGCAGCAAATGTTCAATTGGTGGTTCTCGGGGGAGGCAAAAACATCCACCTCTGGTGTCCCCCACCTCTGGATTAGAAGGTTGAATGAACTGGGCTCCAATTTCCACTCATGTGGGTCCAAAAGATTTCTGCTTAAGTTATCTGCCAGTTAATTTTATTTGCCCGGCAGGAACTGAGCTTGTAGGTGCACTTGGTTGCTTAAGGCTGTGTTCCACAAGGCCATGGCTAACCTGCAGAGTGGGTTCCCCCCTGCTTGTTTCACATAATTGTGGTGGTGTCTGTTTTTGTCAGCAGCTGTCCTGGAAGGATTAAGTATTTGAAGGCTGTCAGAGTACTCTGCACAGCTAGCATTTCTTTTTGATTGATATGCAGGAGAATTTGTCCTGGGCTCCACTTGCCCTGAATGCATTCGCCTGCCATGTAAGCCCCCCATGCATAGTTTGGGCGGCGAGGAGTTGAGTGAAAGGAAGTTCCTTGTTGTGATTGCATGCTTCTGCCCACCAAAGGAACTCTGCCCTTAGACAAGGTATGATAGGAATAACTGTTTCCAGGTCCTGAGAATGTTGACACCAGAGACTTTTTAAGTACCACTGAAGTTTCCTCATATGCAGTCTTGCATATGGAATTAGCAGAATGCATGAGGCCATGAACCCTAGGGCTTGGAGTATTTTCCCTGCAGATAGCTGGGTTTTGGTGGCCATTTGTTTGAAGTAGTTGGTCAAATTGACCTGTTTTTCTGGAGTGAGAAATGCCATGTGTTAAGTTGTGTTCAAGCTTGCTCCCAGGAATATAATTTTTTGACTAGGAACCAGTTGTGATTTATTTTCGTTGATGCTGTACCCCAATGAAGTCAGGGGTCTTTTTACAAATGCCAGGTGCTGAAGCAGCAATTCCTGGCTGTCCGCCTGAATCAGGCAATCGTCCAAACATGGGAAAATTTGGATATTTCTCTGCCTGCAGTATGGAATGGCTGGTGCCAGGCACTTTGTGAATACTCTGGGTGCAGTAGATAAGCCAAAGGGAAGTACAGAGAACTGATAATGCATACAGCGTGCCCTGAAACGCAGATATTTCCTGCAAGACTCCCTTATGGGGATGTGCAGGTAAGCATCTTTTAAGTCTAGGGTGACTAACCAGGCATCCTTGGCTAGCATAGGGAGAAGCTGTGGCAGGGTAAGCATTTTGAATTTTGGGACCACCAGAAAAGTGTTGAGAATTGATAGATCCAGGATTGGGCACCAAGAGGCCTCTTTTCTGGGCACCAGGAACAGTCTGGAGTAGAAACCCTGCCCCCTTTGTTCTACTGGAACAGGTTGAATAGCCCTGATATTGAGCAGGGAAAGTACTTGATTTTGAGCCTCTACCCACTGGTTTGGAGGAAGGTCTGGAAACCCACTTGGGGTTGGCAGTGAATTGAAGTAGAATCTGTATCCCTGGGATACAATGTTTAGAACCCATCGGACCAGAGTAATGGATATCCAGTTTTTTGCATGAAGGGCAAGTGTTCCTCGTAGGGGAGCAAGTAATTGGGCAGGGCTGGGAAGGATAATCGAAAAGTCACTGTAAACTTTTTCCATAAGGGGGTGGCTTACCACTCCCTGTTTTTGAGGTGGGAGCACTCCATTGCTTAGATCTCTGCATACAATGAGACTGTAGTCTTGGTGGTGCGTTTCCCCTGGGTTTGGACTGAGAAGGCCTGGAAGGGGCTGGAAAGGACCGGTTTTTTGAAGGCCAATGCCTACTGAATCTAGGTGGCTGCACCTGTAAGAATTATTTGACAGTTTGCATAGATTTAGCTTTTTCTTCCATCTTTTTAAGAACAACTTCTGCTTTGGTGCCAAACAAACGGTCCTGATTTAAAGGAGCGTCTAGTAATTTTGCTTTGACATGACCTGGCAAGATTTGTTACTTCAGCCAAGCATGCCTTCTCAGTACAGACCCAGTGACTGCAGCCCTGCAAGATACTTCTAGGGCATCAAAGCCACATTGCAAAGTATGCTTACTAACTTGGTTTGCAGAATGCATTAACTCTTGTAAATCTTTATTTTCTGCACAGTCTGGAAGTAACACCATTTTTTGTTTAATTAGTTCCATAATATGTTGCTGGTACTTCAACATGTGAAACTGGCAATTCAATGCCCTGATGGCAAGAGATGCAGGGGTATATACCTTCTTACCCCATCTGTCTAAAGCTCTGGAATTCCTGTCTGAAGGGGTAGGGTTTTTGGCTGTAGTAGCCTTAATGCCTTTAGGTCCCTAGGAAATGGTCTCTGGATCCGCAAAAGGATTCTTAAAGAGAAATTTTTGAGAGTCAGATACTCTGTAGTACCTGTCAGGTTTTCTAGGAGCCAGCGGTAAAGTGCCTGGAGTAAGACTAGATTCCATGAATACATCATCTACAAAATCCAGGACAGGGGGTAGAGCTAGAGGCCTGTGCTGAGGCAACTTAAAAATTTCCTGAGTCTGTTTTTGGACTGAGGGTAGTCCTGGCATTCCCAGCGGAAATGCTCTCTTAAAGTATGCAAGGTTTCACCAAAAGAAAAATCCTCTGGAGGGGAGGCAGATTGAATGGATTCCTCAGCATCCGAATCCTCATAGGTTGATAAAGGTATGTCCTGGTAATCAGAAGGGACAGAGTCCTCGGACTCCTGGTCTGTAGAATCAGGATGAAACTCAATTATTTGTTTTTTCGCAGGGGAAGGCTGGCTTCCTCTAATTAGGGTAATAAGGTCTTCAGCCATTCTAAGCATTTGTTTTTGTGGCATGGGAGCTTGAGCATGAGCTTTGGTCATCAGTTTTCTAGGCGTAGTGCGTACTCTTGGCCTGAGAAACTCTGTAGTTTTAGCTAAAAATGAAGTTGTCAGTTTAATGCGAACATCGGTAGGTGGGAATACACCCTCAGCAGGTCCAGACCCATCCAAGGTAGAGACATAGTACAGTTGTGTACACTTACCATAAATGTAAATGTTTAAGTGTAATTCACTGTTGCAGACATTACATTTGGGTAATCTGCTGGCAGGTTGCCCTCAGTCGGCCTGATTAACAAAGTCTTGGGTCCTGCGTCAGTTGCTGTCCCTTCTTCCATGATGTCAGGGGTATAAAACATGCAGCCGACGCCATTACATCAGTTTGTCTTACCCCAGATGTCAGGTGACCCCCAAATGAGGAACAAATAAAATTAAAAACACAAAAATATACCTCTAACCAAAAGCAAATACACCAAAAAGGCTTTTAAGCATAGTAAAAGAAAGTAGAGGTATTGCAAGAGAAAAACAGGGGGCTGGAGGGAGGGTAACCAGGACTGCAACAGTGAATACACTCGAACATCTACATTTATGGTAAGTGTACACAGCTGTACTTTGTTCTTCGTGTTTCACTGTTGCAGTCATTACATTTGGGTAGATTCCCAAAGCTATGGTTGGGAGGATGGATTTATACAGCATTAGGACCAGCTATAAGGCCCTGCAAGACTGCAGTGGCAAAGCCAGCTCTGGCTTTAGAGAAAATTGGTAAATGGTAATGCCTGGTGAAATTATGTACTGAACTCCAGGTAGCAGCTTCTAGAATATCCCTGGTAGGTACACCTCGGAGAAAGGCTGCAGAAGTAGATGTAGCCCTGGTGGAATGAGATCTGATCCCCTGGGGGATAGGTTTTCCATGGTGCTTATAGCAGAAATGAATGCAATGGCTTAGCCATTTAGAAATGGTTTGTTTTGAAATAGCCTTCCCCTCTGCCCCAGTAGCAAATGGCATTGGCCGGGAATCGAACCCGGGCTTCCCGCGTGGCAGGTGGGAATTCTACCACTGAACCACCAATGCTCGGTTTTGGGAGGGTACTGACACACGCATACCAGCTGCACTGACAGAACCAAGCTGTCCTTTCTTTCCAGCACTTTTGCTCAAGGGAGAAATACCTTTCACACGTGACAAAGTTCAGATTTTCTTTGAAATTTAGTTCCATCCAAGTAGAATCTAAGTTATCTGTGCACGTCCAAGGAATGCAGAATCCGTTCCCCCTTTGTTTTGTGGATTGGAATAGAAGGTTGGCAAATAAATGGACTGGTTAAGAGCCACACTGGAAACCACCTTGGGCATGAAGGATGGATTGGTCCTCAGAGATGCCCTGTCCGCATGAAAGATGATGAAAGGCTCCACTGCCATATGGGCCTGTAATTCAGATATCCTTCTAGTTGAAGTAATTGCTAAGAGGAAGGCTGTTTTCCAGGAAGGCTGTTTTCCAGGAAAGAAATTTTAAGTCTGCAGTAGCAGCTGGCTCGAAAGGAGGTAAAGTGAGCTTTTCCAAAACAAAGTTAAGGTCCCAGGCAGGGGTTGGAGCTCTCTTGGGTGGTCTCAAGTTCTTTGCCCCTCTGAGATACTGTTTGAGCAGGGGATGAGAAAAGACGGGTGGTTCTGCATTATACTGAGCTGAAATACCTGAAGCGTGGATTTTAATAGAGGAAAAAGACAGGCTCTTGTGAGGCATCTCAGTTAAATATTGCAAAATCTGAGGTAAATTGGGCATTGCTGTGCTCATCCCTAAAGACTGGTTCCAGGCACAGAATCTTTTCCATTTGTCAGCATAAGGTTTTCTAGTACTAGGTCTTCTCGCCTCCAAGATGACATCCATCACAGGTTTGCTGAGGGATGCCAAGGGTGAATTTAAGTGATTAGCCAAGATGCAAGGTTCAATGTTGGGAGCTGTGGGTGCAGAATTTGGTTCTCCTGCTGAGACAGTAAGGAAATTGTCTGAGGAAGGTGCCATGGAGATATTTGTGACACACTGCACAGGAGTGGGTACCAGTGTTGGCGTGGCCAGTATGGAGCAATCAAAATAATTTTTGGTTTGTCCTGTTTGACTTTTAGCAGAACTTTGGAGAGCAGAGGCAGAGGGGGGAAAGGCGTAGACTAGGTTTTTCCAGCTGAAGGACAGAGTATCCACTTTCCAGGCTTTTTTGTGAGGAGTCCTTGTGCAAAATTTGTCCAACTGGTAGTTCTGGGGGGAGGCAGGCCTCTGCCCACCATATGAACTCCAGGCGTAGGCAAGGTATGATAGGAATCATTGTTTCCAGGTTGTGACAATGTTGACTCCATAGACTTAAGTACCACTGAAGTTTCCTCATATGCAGTCTTGCATATGGAATTAGAAGAATGCAGGAGGCCATGAACCCCAAGGCCTGCAGTATTTGTCTTTCAGATAGCAGGGTTTTTGTGGCCACTTGTGTGAAGTAAGTTACCAAATGAATTTGTTTTTCTGGCGTGAGGAAAGCCATCTGGGCAGTTGTATTTAAGCTTGCACCCAGGAATGCAATCTGTTGAGAGGGTACCAGTTGTGATTTTTTTTCGTTTATGGTGTACCCTAGACAAGTTAGAACCCTTTTTACAAACGCCAGATGATTTGTAAGTATGGCCTGGTTTTCTGCCTGAATTAGACAATCATCCAGGCATGGATATATCTGAATATTTCTTTGCCTGCAAAACGCAATTACTGGAGCCAAGCACTTTGTGAATACCCTGGGCGCAGTAGGCAAGCCAAAGGGCAGTGCAGAGAACTGATAATGCAAGTACCCTCCTTTGAAGCGTAGGCATCTTCTGCAAGATTCCCCAATTGGGATATGCAGGTAAGCTTCTTTTAAATCTAGAGGTGCCAACCAGGCATCTTTGCCTAGCATAGGAAGTAACTGGTGAAGAGTCATCATCCTGAATTTTGAATGTCCAGAAAGGTGTTTAGAGTAGACAGGTCCAGAATTGGACTCTATGATTTGTCTTTTCTGGGTACCAGGAAAAGCCTGGAATAGAAACCTTGTCCCTTTTCCTCTTCTGGTACTAGTTGAATGGGAAAGTACTTGTTTCTGAGCCTCTGCCCACTGATTTGAGGGCAGGTCTGGCCACCCATTTGGTGTTGGCAACGTGTGGAAATGAAATTTGTATTCCTGGGACACTACATTTAAAACTCATTTGTCCTGGATTATGAGTTCCCAGTTTTTTGTATGAAGAGCAATCTTTCCCCCCAAAGGGGCGGCTAAAAGGTAAGTGCTTGGTAATTTTAAATGAAAGTCATTGAGACCGTTTACCATAGGGGGGTGTCTTGTTATTTCCAGATTTGGAAGTGGAGGCCCCCCCATTGCTTAGTTCTGAGAGTCCCTTGGGACTGAAACCTGGTGCTTTTGGTGTGTCTGGGTTTGTCTTGAGCAGATCTGGAAGGAGCTGGAAAGGACCAAGTCTTAGTAGGCCAGTGCCTACTAAATCTTGGAGGTTGCACTTGTAAGAAATCTTTTACAGTTTGCAGAGATTTAGCTTTATCTTCCATCTTTTTTAGAACTTCTTCAGCCTTATTGCCAAAACAGGTGGTCCTGATTTAAAGGGGCATCCAACAATTTTGCTTTAACATGATCAGGCAGAGATTGCTCCTTAAGCCAAGCATACCTTCTAAGCACAGATCCAGTAACAGAAGCCCTGCAAGAGGCCTCAAGAATCAAAACCACATTGCAAAGTATGTTTTCCAACTTGTTCATCAGAAAGCAATAAATCCTATAAATCTTTATTTTCCACAGTCAGAAATCAACATCATTTTCTGTTTGATAGTCCCACAATATGCTGTTGATATTTTAGCATATGAAATTGGCAGTTTAAAGCCCTGACTGCTAAGGTTGCAGAAGTATAAGGCTTTTTACCCCATCTATCCAGCGTCTTGGAATCTTTCTCAGAAGGGGTAGGATTTTTAGCAGTAGAAGCCTTAATGCCCTTGGGCCCCTGAGAAATGGTTTCTGGATCCGCAACAGGGTTTTTGAAAAGGAACTTGTGGGACTCCGAAACCCTGTAGCATCTGTCAGGTTTACTGCAAGTCGGAGGCAGAGAATCAGGGGCTATACTGGATTCTGAAAACACATCAACAAGAGCCAAATGCTTATGCTGAGGTAGAAGGAAATCCCTAAGCCTCTTTTTAGATTCAGAAAATTCCTGACTTTCCCAATGGAAATACTCCCTTAAGGTATGTAAAGTTTCCCCAAAAGAAAAGTTCTCGGGGGGGGGGGGGGGCTCGGCATCAGAATCCTCATAAGTGGGTATGGACAAATCTAGGTCATTGGAAGAATTAGAAGAATCATAGTCAAGCTCAGTCCTAGGCTTCTTAAGAGGGGGGGGGGGGGTTGACTACCCCTGATTAGAGTAATAAGATCTTCAGCCATTTGATCAGTTGTTTTTTAGGCATAGGGGCCTGAACATGTGGCCTGGGCATCATTTTTTTACACATAGATTGAGATTTAAGCCTTAGAATAGAAGGTGAAGTCGGTTTAATATGCAAGACTGTAGGCCTGAATACACCCTCAGAAGCTGGTGCCTGCACAGCGGCTCTGGACCCATCCAAGGTAGAGACATCCGTGGGTTCCATAGGAGAAGCATCTCGCAGCATACCGGACTCTGAATGGGTCTCAGTAGAGGCCTGCGAGTCCGAAGCAGCGGGTATCAGGGGCTGTGAAAGCACCTCACTGAGTACCGGCGAACTGGCTTAGGACAAGCGTCGTCGGCAGTTTTGGACCTCTAAGGCCTGTCTTTTTCTTTGCTTTTTTTTGGAATTCCGGTAGTCGGATGGCTAACAGACATCATTTCGGGATAATTAAACCAGAAAACCGAAATATTTAGAGGCAGAAATGTACTGACGACAGATAGTGTGCTGATTAAATAAAGCACAAAACGGACAGCAAGGTACGTCGTGGTCAGGGCCTAGGCAAGGAATACAGTACAAATGAAAATCTTTATGAGGTATTTGCTTTCCACAAGTAATGCAATTATTAACTTTTACTGACATCGGTAAGGAGCAAAAAAACGTTTCCCCAATGGGGTACTTAGCTTTAAGTTGAAGACTTCGGTTCTGAAACTCAAACGAAAATTTCAGGAGTTGGGCAAACAGCACTTGCGAACTGCTTCTGCTTCGGGCACGGCACAGCAAGAAAGACTGATGTAATGGCATCAGCTGCATGTTTTATACCCCTGACGTCATGGAAGAAGGGACAGCAACCAACGCAGGACCCAATACTTTGTTAATCAGGCCGACTGAGGGCAACCTGCCAGCAGATTACCCAAATGTAATGACTGCAACAGTGAAACACTAAGAACATCTGCAGGTTCCATAGTCGAAGAAGCATCTCACGGCATACCGGACTCCGAATGGGTCTCAGCAGAGGCCTGCGAATCTGTAGAAGCGGGCATCAGGGGCTGCAAAGGCTCCTCACTGGGTACCAGCAGACTGGAGACTAGCTTAATGGAAGCGTCATCAGCAGTTTTGAACTATGCAGTCTGCCTCTGTCTTTATCTTTACGTTTTTTCGGAAGATCGGTTGTCTGATGGCTTACCCAAGCCATTTCGGAATATGGAGAATGAGAGTGAAAGAATTTAGCAACTAAGACAGCCCGAAGACGAATGGTTCGGGCATTAAACAAGGCACAAAACTGACAGCATGGAACGTCGTGGTCTGGGCCTAAACAGGTGATGCAGCAAGAATGAAAATCTCTGTGAGGTATTTGCTTTCCACAGGCAAGACAATTGTTAACTCTTTCTGACATTGATTAGAGCAAGAAAAAAGGATCCCCAATGGGGTACTTAGCTTTAGAAGACTTCCAGTTTGAAACTCGAAAAACGAAAATTTCAGGTAGCGGCCAACCGGCACATGCGAATTGCTTCGGCTTCGGGCTCCTACTCGGCAAGGAAGATGGGGTGTAATGGCGTCTGCTGCATGTTTTATACCCCTGATGACCTGACGTCATGGAAGAGGCGACAGCATCCGACGCAGAAATCCCAAGACTATGGTATTCGGACCGTCTGAGGGTTACCTGCAGGCAGATAACCCCCAAGTGTGATGACTGCAACAGTGAAACACGAAGAACATCATTGTCCCTGCCAATATGAGAATTATATATGGCTGCCAGTTGCACCTTAATCATGAAATAATTAGATACCCATTTTAAATAAATCAGCAAGAAAATCTAAAAGTATGTCTTTAGGGAACAGAAAAGGAATCAAACTCCTTCCACTTAAACAGCAAAGGACTTTCATTTACTTGCGTAAACTTTCCTAGTAGACAATTTCTGGGAAAAGGACAAAATATGTACAATGCTGATAGCTTGGGATTTCAGGCCATCAAGGGAGAAACCATGCGGTTAACTTGAGAGACTGAAGGTTGTGTGGATCCCGACCCAATGGATGAGAAATAAGATTTGGAGTGGGATGCAGAACTCAAGCAGTGCATCTCAGAGGAGGCCACAAAATGGAAAACACCATCCGACAAGGTCAGAAGGGAGCTATGAAGATTACTGTCACTCTGCAATGGGCTGCCTTCCATGGAAACATGAGGGGGACTGGAGGATATGCATACAGGAGACCCTTGGGCCAAGCATACAAAAGAGCATCTCTTGGTGGCTGGCCCTGGGAAGGGACTAAGGCATAATAATTATAGCATCTGAAGTTGGAAGGGTAAGTAAAAAGGCTACAATGTGGAGAACCTCTGCACCAAAAAATCTGATCTGCTACCCTCGGATTCAGAAACCACTTGTGAGGAACATCCCTGGCTCAGACTGTCTGCCTGTTGCCAAATATTGGACCCCCCCCCCAAGATGTGCACTGCAATCAGAAACTGTTGAGACAAGATCATTCATTACCAAACCCTTGTGGCCTCATGACAGAGATAAGAATGTGCTCCCCACGGTTTCTTCAGATACCAGACAATGGACATATTGTCCATCCGACCTGAAATCACACTGCTGCAAAGGACATCCTGAAAAGACTGCAATGTAAGGAAGACTGTCCTCATCTCCAGAACACTTTGAACATTGGCCTCCACAAATGACCATGACCCTTGAACCATCCTCACCTTCGAAATGCCCTCTCCCACCCAAGAAGGGAGTTATTAGGGTGAGGGTTCTTCTGTTGAGCTGCCACTCATGTGGGTCCAGAAGATTTCTGCCCAATTTGCCTGCCAGAGAGTTGAGAGAACCTGGTAGGAATTGTGCTAACAGGTGCAGTTGCATGGCATAGGCTGTGTGCCAAAGGGTCATTGCCAGCCTGCATAGAGGATAGAAGTGAGTCCCTCCCTGCTTGTTGATATACCACAATACAGTGGTGTTGTCTGTTTTGATGAGGACAGCCCCTGGGAAGAAAAGGGGCTTGAAAGCTATCAAGGGATGCTTTACAGCCATCATCTCTTTTTGCTTGATGTGCAGAGGGATTTGCTGCAGGCTCCATTGGACCTATATGCACCTGCTGTCCAGGTGTGCACCCCAAGCATAGTCTGATGCGTCTGTGGTGAGGGTCAGGCGGGAGGTGGTGAGAAAGGTAGTCCCTTGATGTGGGAGCATGCTGTTGCCCACCAAAGAAAATCTTTTCTGATGCAAAGAATTATAGGTATAAGAGTCTCCAGGTCTTGACAGTGTTGACACCCAAAGGCTTTTTAGGTACCAGTGTAGTTTCCTCATATGCAGTCTGGGATATGGAATGAGTAGTATGCAAGATGCCAAGAACCCCAGAGCTTGCAGGATCTTCCTTGCAGATAACTGGGGTCTGGTGGCTAGTTGAGAGAAGTAGGCCGTCAGGAAAAGGTACAGTTGTGTACACTTACCATAAAATGTAAATGTTCAAGTGTATTCACTATTGCAGTCCTTACAAATGGGTTATCCAGCTCTTGGTAGCTCGCAGTCGGCCAGAATACCAAAGTCCTTGGTATATGACATTGGCTGCCTCTGGATTAAGCCTGACGCCAGGATGTCCGGTATAAAGGCAGGCAGCCAACTTCATTTCCTCAGTTTTTCTTGCCACAACTGTCAGGAGCCCCTCAAAAAAATCAGACCAGGTAAAGAAAAAATCCAGTCTGTGCCCTAGGAAAAAAAGGGGGATGGAAGGGGGGAAACCAGGACTGCAACAGTGAATACACTTGAACATCTACGTTTTTGGTAAGTGTACACAACTATACTATGTTAATCGTGTTTCACGGTTGCAGTCCTTACAAATGGGTTGATTCCCAAAGCCCAGGAAAAAAACAAAAAGGGAGGAGGAACACCACTGATTAATGTTTGGTAAGAATGCCATGCAACACTGCAGTGGCAAAACCAGCCCTGGACTTCGAAAACAAGGGCAAATTGTAATGTTTGGTGAAAGTGTGGACAGAGGTCCAGGTAGCTGCTTCCAGGCTGTCCTTAGTAAATACGCCTCTAAGAAAAGCTGCTGAGGTACAGGTACCTATAGTAGAATGGGTTCTAATGCCCTGAGGAGGAACCTTGCCATGCTGTAAGTAAGAAAAGTGACTACAATGAGCAATCCACTTAGAAATAGTCTGTTTAGAAATAGCTTTGCCCTGGGCTCCAGGAGCAAAACTGACCAACAACTGATCTGACTTTTGGAAAGGTTTAGTCCCATCCAGGTGAAATCTAATTGCCTATGCACATCCAGAGAATGTAGCAACCTTTCTCGTCTATTCTGAGGATTAGGAAAGAAGGTAGGCAGGTGGATAGACTGGAGTCGAGCTAGAAACCACCTTAGGCATAAAAGAAGGATTAGTCCAAAGAGAAACCTGATCCACATGGAAAGTGATAAAAGGCTCTACTGCCATTAAGGCCTGCAGCTCAGACATTCTTCTAGCTGAAGTAATGGCCAAAAGAAATGCAGTTTTCCAGGAGAGAAACTTCAAATCTGCTGAGGCAGCAGGCTCAAAGGGAGGCAGAGTAAGTTTCTCAAGCACAAAATTAAGATCCCAAGCAGGAGTAGGTGCCCTTCTGGGAGGCTTCAAATTGCTAACTCCCCTGAAGAACTGTTTCATCAAGGGATGAGAGAAAATGGGTTGTTCAAAGGAACAGTGAGCAGCAATAGCTGAAGCATGAATCTTGATAGAAGAGAAGGAAAGTCCGCCATTAAGTAAACCCTGACAGGTAATCAAGAATTAGAGGAAGAGTAGGATGAGATGGGTCCTCTCCTCTAGTTTGCATCCAAATGGAGAATCTTTTCCACTTATCTGCATAAGATTTCCTAGTACTAGGCTTGCTGGCCTCACAAAGGATGTCAACTACCTGTTGAGAAAGGTTTAAATTATGAGCCAGGCAGTCAAATGCAGAGTCTGAAGGTGAGGATGCAGAATCTTTCCTCCATCCTGAGCCAAGAGATTTGGTATCAGGAAAAATGCCAAGCCCAAGACTGGGAGAAACTGCGAAGTGGATACCAATGCTGTCTGAGCCAGTCTGGAGCTATGATGATGGCCCTTGGTTTTTCATCCCTTATCTTTAACAGCATCTGGGAAGAAGAGGCAGGGGAGGGAATGCATAGATCGACAGCTGTGTCCAGGGAAGGACACAGCATCCACTTTCCAAGCTTTGTCGTGATGATCACCGGTGCAAAAGGTTGGAAAAAGGTGGTTGGTCGGAGAAGAAAAGAGATCCAACTGAGGAGTGCCCCAACGCTGAATGATCCGATGGTAGATGGTCGTTTAGTTGCCACTTGAGGAACCAGGACCTGCCTGCTCAATTGGTACACCAATGTGTTGAGCCTTCCTGGAATACACAGGGCTATCAGATGAATGCCTAAAGATGCTGCTACCATGGACCATAGTCTCATGCTTTGTCAGCACAGGAGGCAAGAGCGAGTCCCTCCCTGCTTGTTGATGTACCACATGATTGCAGTGTTGTCTGTCCTGACTAGAAGAGCACCAGGAGAGAAAAGATGCTTGAAAGCCATGAAGGCCTGCTGAACTGCCATCATTTCCTTCAGATTTATGTGCAGCTGAGCTTGTTGATAGGTCCAAGTTCCCTGAATGCATGTGCCCTCTAGATGTGCTTCCCAAGCGTAGTCCGAGGCATCTGTGGTGAGACTGGCTGGCAGAAGGTGAATAGAAAGGTAGGCATTTGTTCTGTGCGCAGGCCGTTGCCCACCAAAGGAACTCTGCAGGCAGGGAACCAGAGGAAGAATCAAGTCTAAATCCTGAGTGTGTTGACACCAAAGGTTTTTGGGGTACCACTGCATTTTCCTCATATGCAGTCTTGCATATGGAATCATTAGAATACATGAAGCCATGAACCCCAGGGCTTGCAGGAATTGCCTTGCAGAGAGCTGGGTCATGCTTGCCAAGTCCTTGAAGTAATTAGAAAGATCCATCTGTTTCTCTTGAGGTAGGGATATCATCTGGGCGGCTGTGTTCAGACTTGCTCCCAGGAATACAATCTCCCTGGTGGGTACCAATTTTGACTTCTTTTCGTTGACTGTGTAGCCCAAAGAGGTGAGAAGGTTCTTTACAAAGTCCAAATCCTTTAGAAGTTGCTCTGGAGAGTTTGCTTGAATAAGACAATCGTCCAAGTAAGGGTACATTTGAATGCGCCTTTGCCTGCAAAAGGCAATGACTGGAGCTAGACATTTTCTAAAAATTCTGGGAGCTGTAGATAAGCCAAAGGGCAGTGCAGAGAATTGAAAGTGCCCGTTCCCCGCTCTGTAACGAAGGAACTGCCTGCAGCTTTCTCTTATAGGGATGTGCAAGTAAGCTTCTTTTAGGTCCAAAGTCACCAGCCAGGAATTCTTGGCCAGCATTGGCAGCAACTGCTGAAGGGTGAGCATTTTGAATATGGGAATCACCAGAAAGGTGTTTAGAATGGACAAATCCAGAATAGGGCGCCAGGTGCCCCGTTTTTTGGGAACCAGTAAAAGTCTTGAGTAAAATCCCTGGCCAATCTGTAGTGCAGGAACTGGCTCTATTGCTCCCAGGTTTAGTAAGGAAGAAACTTGTTTTTCTGCTTCTGCCCTTTGAAGTGGGGGAATATCTGGGTATCTTTGGAGGACCGGGAAGGTGTGAAAGGAGAATTTGTAGCCTTGGGATACTATTTTTAGCACCCATTTGTCATCCGTGACAGTGTGCCACACATCTGCATAAATGGCTAACCCTCCCCCCAAAGGAAACCCTGGGCCTGCAAAGGCAAGCAGGGGAAAGCCGGAGTCATTGAGAAGGTTTGCTTTGGGAAGTCTGCTTAGAACTCCCAGATTTAGAAGATGAAGTCTGCCAGTGTTTAGCCTTGTGAGGGGTGGAAGTCTGTCCCCTGGAAGACCTGTAGCCCCTGGATCTAGTACGACCCTGTTTACTAGGGTCAGGAAAAGTACAACTCTTAGAAGGGTAATGCCTGCTAAAACGAGGAGGCTGAACTTGCAGAAAGTCAACAGTTTGCATAGATTTAGCCTTATCCTCCCGCTTCTTCAGCACCTCTTCTGCTTTGCTTACAAAAAGATTGTCCTTATGCAAAGGCACGTCCAGTAATTTAGACTTTACAGGTTCAGAAAGGGGCTGTTCCCTGAGCCAAGCATGCCTTCTGATGACAGAACCAGTGGCCGCTGCTCTGCAAGAAGCCCCCAGAGTGTCAAAACCACAATGCAGAGAATGCTTAGTAACTAGAGTGGCAGAATTTAACAAGTCTTGTATATCCTTATTCTCCATCAGGGAAGGAACACCAGCAATTTTAGCCTTGATAGCCTCCAAAGTATGCTGCTGATACTTAATAGACCTAATAGCCAGGGTGGAAGAAGTATAAACCTTTTTACCCCACCTATCTAAGGCCCTAGATTCCCTGTCAGAAGGAACAGGATTTTTAGCAACCGAGCCTTTAACACCCTTAGGGCCCTGAGAAATAATTTCTGGATCAGCAGTAGGATTCTTGAAAAGGAACTGATGAGAATCAGGAACTCTACAATACCCATCAGGCTTTCTAGGAGCAGGAGGAACAGAATTAGGAGTCAAAGAATTCTCCATGAAAACATCAACAACTTCCAAAACCAGAGGACCAGCCAAAGGCAAATCCAAGAACTCCCTAATTCGCTTCTTAGACTGAGGGAAATCCTGACTTTCCCATCTAAAATGCTCCCTGAGGGTATTCAGAGTATCCCCCAAAAGAGAAATTGTCTGGGGGGGGGGGGGGCAGAAGGGATAGAGTCTTCAGCATCAGAGTCCTCAAAACCAGAAAAAGCTGAGAATGTCCTTCATCAGCAGAGTTGCTAGAAACGTCCGAGTCTGAGGCAGACAAAACATCTGGGGACAATTCTCTAGCCCTCTTAGAAGGAGGAGGCTGAGAGCCCCTGATAAGAGTTAAGAGATCACTAGCCATCTTAACCATCTGAGCCGGAGGTAATTGAGGGGAGACCGACGCCTGTTTAGTAGTAGATTTTCTGCAGAGAGGCTTACTACAAAGCCGGGGGGGGGGGGACACGGGAGGCCTAGCCACCACAGAAATGTGGGCCGAGGTCGGTCTGGATCTCGTCTCGAGGTGGAGAAAAGAGGCCTCAGAAGCCAGTGCCTGCCTAGTGGCTTCGGATCAATCAGAGGCGACGACTGACAGAGGGTCAGAAGGCAAGGTAGAAGCCTGAGAAATGGAGGACTCAGGAAAGGCCTCTGAAGATGCCTGATGTTGAACATCTGCAGGCTGCAGGGGCAAGGAAAGCGTCTCACTGGCTGTCGCTGGACCGACAGCCAACTTAACAGGGATGTCGTCGGTTAATTTAACCCTAGGCCTGTCGCGGTCCTTATCCTTGCGCTTCTTGGGCACATCCAAAGTCAGGAGACCAGAAGACGTCATGCCAACAAACTCAGGCCAAACTTCGAAGTGCTTATACAAAATCCTAGCTCTACGGTGTAGGTACGCAGGTTGAAAGACGCACAGAGATCACAATTTGAGACGTCGTGCTCAAGGCCCAAACAAGTAATACAGTAAGAATGAAAATCACGATGCAGAATCAGTTTTCCACAGGCAAGACAGTTATTAATTTTCTCTGACATTCGTTAAAGCAGGAAAAAAGGGGCCCCAACGGGGTACTTATCTGAAGATATCTTCAACTTTAGAAGTCGGAATACAAAAAGAAGGTAATCAGCCGACCGGCACTCATGCAAATTGCTTCTGCTTTGGGCTCCGCAGCAAGAAAGACTTGAGGAAATGACATTGGCTGCCTGCCTTTATACACTACGTCCTAGCATCAAGCTTAATCCATAGGCAGCTGACATCATATACCAAGGACTTTGGTATTCTGTCCGACTGCGGGCTACCGGGAGCCGGATAACCCATTTGTAAGGACTGCAACAATGAAATACGATGAATATTTTGCTTTTGCTTTTCTGGTTTAAGGAATGCCATCTGGGATGCTGTCTCCAGGCTTGCTTCCAGGAATATAATCCTTTGGGTGGGCACCTGTTTGGATTTCTTTTCGTTGACAGTGTACCCTAGTGAGGTTAGTAGGGACTTTACAAAGGCCAGGTGGTTGAGCAGCTTTTCCTGGCTGTCTACCTAAATTAGGTAGTCATCTAAGTATGGGAAAATCTGGATATTCCTTTGTCTGCAAAAGGCAATGGCCGGAGCCAGACATTTTGTGAAAACTCTGGGAGCAGTAGATAAGCCAAAGGGAAGCACAGAGAACTGAAAGTGCTGAGATCCTGCCCTGAAACGGAGATATTTCCTGCACGATACCCTGATAGGAATGTGGAGGTAGGTCTCTCTTTGATCTAGGGTGGCTAGCCAAGCAATCTTGGAGAGCATGGGTAGCAGCTGCTGGAGGGTGAGCATTTTGAATTTTGGGATCACCAGGAAGGTGTTTAGAATGGATAGATAGAGGATGCGGCACCAGGTGCCCTCTTTACTGGGCACCAGAAAAAGTCTGGAGTAGAAACCTTGGCCTATCTGTTCTGCAGGAACGTGCTCTACTTCCCTCATAGAAAGCAGGGAAAGGATTTGCTTTTGAGCCTCTGCCCACTGGTTTGGCGGTAGATCTGGGAACCCTTTTGGGGTTGAAAGGGTGTGGAAAGAAAATTTGTGCCCTGGGACACTATGTTGAGAACCCAGCGGTTGTTGGTAATGGTGGACCAGGTGCTTGTGTGAAAGGAGAGTTTTCCTCCTAGGGGTAAGTGAAGGTGGGCAGAGGGAGGGGATGGGGGAGGTGAGTCATTGTGAGTTCTTACCATATGGGGGTGGCTAAGAACTCCCTTGTTTTGAAGTGGAGGTAGTCCACTGCTTAGATCTCTGCATTCCCTGTGGCTGCTGTCTGAGTGGGGGGCAGGTCTAGTTCTCCAGGGCATGGGCTGGACTGGTTTAGTGGAAGCAGGAAAGGACCAGTGCTTGGTGGGACAATGCCTGCTGAACCTGGGTGGCTGGACCTGTAAGAAACCCTCAATTGTCTGCACAGATTTTGCCTTTTCTTCCATCTTTTTTAAGACCTCTTCAGACTTGGTGCAAAATAAGTTGTCTTTGTGCAAGGGGGCATCCAGCAATTTAGATTTGACATGGTCTGGCAAGGGCTGTTCCTTAAGCCATGCATGCCTTCTAATGACAGATCCGGTGACTGCTGCCCTGCAAGAAGCTTCTAGGGCGTCAAAAAGTACAGCTGTATACACTTACCATAAATGTAGATGTTCGAGTGTATTCACTGTTGCAGTCATTACATTTGGGTTATCCTGCTGGCAGGTTGCCCTCAGTGGGCCTGAATTCCAAAGTCTTGGGTCCTGCGTCGGCTGCTGTCGCCTCTTCCCTGACGTCAGGTCGTCAGGCGTATAAAAGATGCAGCCAATGCCATTTTAATTAGTTTTTCTTGCCCCAGATGTCAGGTGCCCCCAAAAAGGTAGGCTAAAAATATGTAAACAGAACATACATGCACCAAAATAAGCTTTATCTTCATCTATAAGCAAATACACCACCTAGGTTGCATAGATTAGAGAAGTAAAGATAAGTTCCAGTAAAAATAAGGGGGATGGTGGGTGGGTAACCTGGACTGAAACAGTGAATACACTTGAACATCTACATTTATGGTAAGTGCACACAACTGTACTATGTTCTTCGTGTTTCACTGTTGCAGTCATTACCATCTGGGTTGAGTCCCAAAGCTATGGTTGGGGGGCTGGAGCTAAACAGCATTAGGAGCGGCTATGAGGCCCTGCAGAACTGCAGTGGCAAAACCTGCCCTGGATGTAGAGTAAAGAGGCAGATTGTAATGTTTTGTAAAGGTATGCACTGAACTCCAAGTGGTAGCCTCCAAAATGTCCTTGGTTGGTACTCCCCTGAGAAAGGCTGCAGAAGTGGCTGCAGCTCTGGTTGAATGTGGCCTAATGTCCTTAGGCACTGGTTTGCCATGCTGACAGTAGCAGAAATGAATGCAGTGACCTATCCACTTTGAAATAGTCTGCTTGAACATGGCCTTTCCTTGTGATGCTGTGGCATATGCCACTAGTAATTGCTCTGTCTTTCTGAAAACTTTAGTTTTGTCCAAATAGAATCTAAGTTGTCTGTGTATGTCCAAAGAATGCAGAACTTTCTCCCCCTTGTTCTGTGGATTTGGATAAAAGGTTGGCAAATGAATTGTTTGGTTAAGGGCTACACTGAATACCACCTTAGGCATAAATGTAGGGTTGGTTCTCAGAGACCCTGTCTGAATAGAAAATGATAAAGGGTTCTACAGCCATGACAGCCTGTAGCTCTGAAACTCATCCTGCAGAAGTTATTGCTAGGAGCAGAGCTGTTTTCCAAGATAAGAACTTTATGTCCGCAGTAGCAGCTGGCTCAAAAGGCGGTAAGGTGAGTTTTTCCAAGACATAATTGAGGTCCCATGCAGGTATTGGCGTTCTCCTTGGAGGCCTCAAGTTTTTGGCTCCTCTGAGGTACTGCCTTAATAAAGGATGAGAAAAGAGTGGTGGCTCTGTATTGTAATGAGCTGAAATAGCAGAGGCATGGATTTTAATTGATGAAAAAGATAGGCCTTTGTCCAGCATCTCAGTTAAATATTGCAAAATCTGAGGAATATTTGGGACAGCTGTATCAGTTCCTTGAGCTTGGTTCCAAGCTCAAAATCTCTTCCATTTCCCAGCATAGGATTTTCTAGCACTAGGCCTTCTGGCTTCTAAAATGACATCCATCACAGCTTTACTGAGAGGTGTGGTTTGTATGGCTACATTATCCACCATGCTGCCAGGTTTAGGGTCCTGAGTTGGCTGTGCAGAATCGGATTGTTTTGCTGGGACAGTAGATGAGGTATTTGAGGTAAGGTCCAGGCTGGGCATTGGGACAAGTTCCTTAAGATCGGATACCAGTACTGGCGTGGCCAGTCTGGGGCAATCAGAATCATTTTGGTTTCCAAGCTTGTCTGTGATAAGTCCTTGCACAGAATCTTTTTAGTTGATTGTTTTGAGGAGAGGCAAATAGTTGTCCGGGCGTCCCCATTTCATTATCATCATGTTGAAGCCTTGTGGATCCAGGTGCCACTCGTGGGATCCATGAGGTTTCTGCTTAGTTCGTCTGCCAGGGTATTTTCCTTTCCTGGCAGGAATTGTGCCTGCAGATGAACTTGGTAAGTCAATGCTATGTCCCATAAAGCCATGGCTAGTCTGCACAGGGGGTAAGAATGAGTGCCCCCCTGCTTATGTACCACATGATCATGGTGTTGTCTGTCTATCAGTTGTTGTCCCAGATGAAGTAGGTCCTTGAAGGTTGTCAGGGCATTTTGAACAGCTAGCATCTCTTTTTGATTGATATGTAGATGCTTTTGGTTTGTGGACCAGGTGCCTTGAATGCCTCTGCCTGCCATGTGTGCCCCCCAGGCATAATCTGATGCATCCGTCGTTAGGCTCTGCCTGGCTGGGGGTAGTGAGAATGGCTGTCCCTTGTTTTGGTGACAAGCCTTGGCCCACCATCAAAATTCCTGTTTCAGGCAGGGAATTAGAGTAATCATTGTTTCCAGGCTGTGGCAATGTTGTGTCCAGACACTTTTTAGGTACCACTGAATTTTCCTCATATGCAGTCTTGCATATGGAATTAGTAAGATGCAAGATGCCATGAAGCCCAAAGCCTGCAGAAAATTTCTTGCAGATAACTGGGCCTTTGTTGCCATTTCCTTGAAATAGATAGTCAGTTGCCTTTGTTTGTCTGGAGTGAGATAAGCCATCTGGGCAGTTGTATTTAAGCTTGCACCCAGGAATATCATCTCTTGAGAGGGTACTAGTTTTGATTTCTTTTTGTTGAGTGTGTACCCTAGGCCTATTATGAGTTTTATCACAAAAGTCAGATGCTGTAGTAGAATGTCCCTGTTCTCTGCTTGTATGAGGCAGTCATCCAAGTAAGGATATATTTGTATTCCTCTTTGTCTGCAGTCATCCAAGTAAGGATATATTTGTATTCCTCTTTGTCTGCAGTAAGCAATTACTGGTGCCAGGCACTTTGTGAAGACCCTGGGCGCAGTAGATGAGCCAAAGGGCAGTGCAGAGAATTGGTAATGCTTTGAGCCAGCCTTGAACCCGAGGTATCTTCTGCATGATTGCCTGATTGGGACATGCAGGTATGCCTCTTTTAGGTCTAAAGTCATGAGCCAAGCATGGGCAGAAGCTGCTGTAAGGTCAACATCTTGAATTTTGGTATATTCAGGAAAGTGTTTAGAATAGATAGGTCAAGAATTGGTCTCCATGCTTTGTTCTTTCTGGGTACCAAGAACAGTCTTGAGTAAAATCCTTGTCCCTGCTTTTGCTGTGGTACTTGTTGAATAGCCCTCATTGTCCATGAGAGCTGCGACTTGTTTTTGAGCCTCTGCCCATCGATTTTTTGGCAGGTCTGGCCAATCGTTTGCCCTTGGCAGAGTATGGAAATGAAACTTGTAGCCTTGTGACACTATGTCTAGAACCCATTTGTCCTGGGTTATAATGTGCCAATTTTGAGAAAAAAGTGCTAGTTTTCCTCCTGAGGGTGCTGCCAGAAGACAAGTGCTTGGCGCAGGCAGGGAGAAATCATTGGGACTGTTTCCTGTATGACTGTGATTTGTCCTACCTTTGGAGGTAGAAGCACTCCACTGCTTAGGCCTGTAGGATCCTCGCGGCTGTGATTTGCCTCTAGGGCATCTGGATCTGCCCCTTTGAGGTCTGTCTGAGACTGAAAAGGACCAATTCTTTGTAGGCCAGTGTCTGCTAAATCTAGGTGGCTGTACCTGTAATAAATCCTTGACCGTTTGCATAGATTTAGCTTTGTCCTCCATTTTCTTTAACACCTCTTCTGCCTTAACACCAAACAAGGTATCATGTTGTAAACGAACATCTAATAATTTTGATTTAACATGGTCAGGCAGATTTTGTTCCTTTAACCAAGCATGCCTCCTAATGACAGAACTCGTAACAGCGGCCCTGCAGGAGGCCTCCGGAGAATCAAACCCACATTGCAAAGTATGTTTTCCAACTTGTTCAGCTGCATGCAATAAATCCTGCATTTCTTTGTTTTCTGTACATTCAGAATTTGCATCATTTTCTGTTTAAGCAGTGTCATGATATATTGCTGATATTTGAGCATATGAAACTGGCAATTTAAAGCCCTTATAGCCAAAGTAGTAGATGTGTAAACCTTTTTTCCCCATCTATCCAGAGCCCTGGAATCCCTGTCAGAGGGGGTAGGATTTTTTGCAGTAGAAGCCTTGACCCCCTTTGGACCCTGAGAAATAGTTTCTCTGTCTGCAATAGGGTTTTTGAAAAGAAATTTATGAGAGTCAGGGACCCTGTAGTATCTGTACGGCTTAACAGGAGCTGGAGGTAAAGAGTCAGGGGTCAGACTAGACTCAGAGAACACTCTACAATGTCCAACACAGGTGTTACAGCTAGAGGCCTGTGTTGAGGTAGTAAAAGGAAATCTCTGAGACTTTTCTTAGATTCTGAAAGGTCTTGGCTCTCCCAGTGAAAGTGCTCCCTCATGGTATGCAAGGTTTCCCCAAAAGAGTGGTCCTCAGGAGGAGAAGCTGAAGGAATTGATTCTTCAGCATCAGAATCCTCATAGAGGGGAACAGAACATTCCTGATTAGAAGAGGAATCAGAAGAAATGGAAACCTGATCTGAAGATTCATAGTCTGTCTCTTGCCTAGGCCTCTTACCAGGAGGGGGATGGGAACCCCTGATCAAGGTAATTAAGTCTTCGGCCATTTTGAGCATCTGTTTTTTGGGCATGGAGGCCTGTCCTTGTGACTGGTGAACTTGTTTCTTTGCCTTTAAAGGTGTCTTAATCTTTGTCTTTGAAGTAGGTTTAATATACAATTGTTTAGGTCTGAATACACCCTCAGAAGCCGATGCCTGCTCAGCGGCTCTGGACCCATCTGAGGGAATAGTCTCCGAGGCACCAATACCTTGAGTTTCCATCGGCCTGGCCGACTCCACGTGGGAGTCGGTAGCGGTTTATCACTCTAAAGTAGCGGGAGTCAGGGGCTGCGAAAGCACCTCACTGAGAACCGGCGACTTGCTTAGGAGAAGCTTTGTCATTCTGTTTTGGACCTCGGTTGCCTGTCCTTTTCGTTTTCTTTGCGTTTTTTGTGAACTCTGGTAGTTGGATGGCTATCCGACGACATTGTATAATTAAATTTTCGCCCAAAATAGCTTAATTCAAAATTGTACCGACACTTAATAGTGCGTTGGTTAAATCTAGCACAAAACCAACAACTAGCAATGTCGTGGTCAGGGCCTAGGCAAGAAATACAGTAAGAATGAAAGTCCTTATGAGGTATTTGCTTCCCACAAGATATACAATTAACTTTTTCTGACATCAGTCTGGAGCAAGAAAAAGTTTCCCCAACGGGGTACTTAGCTTTTAATGAAGACTTCGGATCTGAAACTCGAACACGAAAATCTCAGGAGTCGGCCGACCGGCATTTGCGAACTGCTTCTGCTTCGGGCACCGTGCGGCAAGAAAGACTGAATAAAATGGCGTCGGCTGCATCTTTTATACCCCTGACGACCTGACATCAGGGAAGGGGCGACAGGAACAGACGCAGGACCCAAGACTTTGGAATTCAGGCCGACTGAGGGCAACCTGCCAGCAGGCTAACCCAAATGTAATGACTGCAACAGTGAAACACGAAGAACATCCACAGTGCAAGGTGTGTTTAGTTACTTGACTTGCAGAATGCATCAACTCTTGTAACTCTTCTGCACAAGCAGGAAAGGAAGACATTCTTTGTTTGAGGAGTTCCAGGGTATGTTGCTGAAAGATTAGCACATGGAACTGGCAATTTAATGCCCTGACAGCAAGAGTAGCTTACGTGTATACTTTTTTACCGCATCTGTCTAGTGCTTGGGAATCCCTATCTGAGGGGGTGGGATTCTTAACAGAGGTTGCTTTAATCCCTTTAGGCCCTTGAGAAATTTCCTCAGGGTCAGCAGGATTTTTAAAAAGAAATTTGAGAGAGTCAGGGACACTATAGTACCTGTAAAAGACAAAAAATGCACAAACCACCAAGAAAATTGTTGCACAAGCAGTATGCAGACAATGAGCGCCAGTGAGCCCTGAAATATTCCAATGTGTGCTTTAAATCAAGCCAACACATCCAGTTGAGTACAAATCAGTGCAAGGATGCTTTCTTTATTCAAACAAACAAGAAGGTATAAACACTTTTGTTCCAAAAATAAATGCAGGAACTTAATCAAATACAAGGAAATTAAGGAAGTAAACTGTTTTAAATAGGAAAATCTTACATGACATCACTTCCTGGATTAGTGAAAACCACTCCAAAGTCTGAAACAGTATTCTGGAACAGAAGTCTGAAACACTACACACAAATGTTTCAGCACAAAACAGTATAAATATCAAAATATAAAAATACGTATAAAAACTGTGCAAATGTCAACACCCTAAACTATGCATTATAAGCACAAGAATAAATATGTAAACATGTGTATATATAAAAATGCTTTTACGATGCTTTTGAAAAAAATATATATGTATATAAAAACATACAAGTAAAAGATGCATACAGTTAAAAATCCATTAGGAACAAATGAATACATTTCATGTACATATACATATAACAGATATGAAGGCCAAAAAAAACATATCCATATCTAAAGGGAATGTTTCACCTCTCAAGAGCCCTCAAATTTAAGCAGACTGCTTATGGAAAAGGCTGTCATTTAAGCCTGGCCAATGAGTGGCATCAAGTCGTAATTGCCATAGCAACTCAGCTTTTTTGAGTAAATATGGCCAGTCTGACCCCCTATTATGTCTTTTTTGGACTTCAAGTACTACAAATTTGAACTAGTGATTGTTGTACTCACTAATGTGTCTAGCAAGTGCATTCACTTCACTAGCATCCCTTATATTCCGAAGGTGCTCGCTGATCCTATTTTTAACCTTACGTTCAGTCTTCCCCACATAAAAACATGGGCAAAAGGAACATAGAGCACACTAGACCACTCTTTCAGTTAAACAACTACACCTCTCCGGTATTTTCATTTTCGTTCTATTAATTTCACATTCACTGACTTCCAAAATGAAAGGGCAAAATTTACATGCCACATACTTAATCTGACCCATCCTAGAGATTCCATCACTATTACGTTTGAAAATGTTCAAGTTAGGGCCCTTCTTGAAAACACACACAGGTTTTTCTCCTAAGATTTTAAAACATTCTCTGTCACTACTAAACAAATTCCAATTCTTACACAGAATAACTAATAGTGTATGCGTCATTTGAGAAGACAGTTGAAAAACCTGTGTGGTAATTAGTTACATCAGACCCAGAGGAATGGTGCCCCCTATATATTTCCTGGTTATGGACAATTATTTGGTCATTCACAAGTGTCCTTCCGTGACTGTTTCAGTTATAGTCAACCCAGTCAAATCGGGATGGTCAGTATTAGGGGTGCCCAAAGTTGGTGCAAAATACCCACATTGTCTTTTCTCACTAACCTCCTTCATGATGATGTCAATTAAATTGGGGGATAACCTCTTCAAGAACATTTCCTTCAAGTTAAGGCATTCTCTGGTGAAACCTATCCAGGTTGTCACCATTCGTGCTGCACGCACAAATTGCTACTTAATAACTGCACGTTTCTGAGTGAATAGGTGGCAGCTGCCGAAATGCAGAAAACTATTAGAATAGGTTTCTTTTCTGAAAATTTCAGCCACAAATCTCTGTTGTTCCAGATCTTTCTTTAACAGAACATCAAGATAGGAAAAATTCACATGCATTAACACTATATGTGAAGCTCAAAAAGCTGAGTTGTTAATATACTTAATGAATTCAACAATTTGGTCTTTAGGGCCTTCCCATAAAATAAACATGTCATCCAAATACCTCATATGTAAGTATGACAGAATTGGAAATATGTTGATTGTTTCAAAGTACGTTTTTCCCATTCCAACATGACGATATTGGCGTACAGCCCTCCACATGCTGAACCCATAGCAACCCCTTGTGTTTGTAAATAATACTGATTGTCGAACAAGATAAAAGTTGCTTCTCAGCACCATATCCAAAATCTGTTCGTACATATTGATTTTGTCCTGGGGTATTCCCTTAGAAAACAATCACAAAACCATTCCTCCTCGATGGAATGTGGGATGACAGAATATAAATCTACTACATCAATTGTAATAAATAAATAAAAAGTCGGACCTAAAACAAGTGTTATTGATCTTCCTTAAGAAGTCCCAGGAATCAATACATAAGTGGGGTTCATCCAAAAGTAACTTCTTCAGTTCAGTATCCAGAAATTTGGCTAAGGGGTGCGTGATTGATCCCCGGGCATCAACAATGGGATGCATGGGTGGTTGTTGAATGTTTTTATGGAGTTTCGGCAAACCAAAAATTGTTGTTGTAATTGGAAATTCCATTGTCAGATAGTGTAGTTCGTGGATTGAAATGAGACCATCAATAAATAAGTCCTGGATGTACCCCCTTATTCTATTGTATGTGACATTGAACTCATTTAAGGAACTTTCACAGTAAGTATCTGTCTCCAAGATAGATTTCATTTTGTTGATATAGTCATCAGTTCTCATAATGACCACCCCACCCCCTTTATCTGGTTGCATTATTCTGATGCCATATAGTTGTTTTAAACAATTAAGCTTATCTCTCGCTTCTTTAGTTAAATTACTACTGAAACAATTGTTTCTAAACCTGTTACCCAGATTTCTAATATAGAGTTCACAAACTCTCTCAAAGGATGCTAAAATAGGATGACCTCACTGACCTCAACAGTACTGGAGACACTAAAGTTTACAATTATACTGACATTTCCTTGAATGTACCTACTTGTGACCTCTTGGCAAATGGTTTTATGTTTGTTCTTGGTCAATGCTTAAACAGTGGTTGATTTAAAACTTTGTGAGGAAATTGAATTTACAGGTTTTGTTTCAAGGGGTAGAACAGGTATGTCAACCACTCAAAGGTATCAAGTTCTTACAATCCCCCCACCCATCCTATTTTAGCATCCTTTGAGAGAGTTTGTGAATTCAATATTAGAAATCTTCATGTTTTATACCCCTGATGATCTGACGTCATGGAAGAAGGGACAGCAACCGACGCAGGACCCAAGACTTACAGGCCGACTTAGGGCAACTGGCTAGCAGATTACCCAAATGTAATGACTGCAACAGTGAAACATGAAGAACATCTGAAAATGACCGGCTCCCAGCCAGAAGCGCATGTGACTTATGGATGCCCTGTCCATCCTGATATGGTAGTAAGCATCCTTGAGGTTGATGGAGCACATCCACACATCTTTCCCTAATAACGGGAGAATTGACTGTAATGTGAGCATGCAGAACTTGGACTTCTCTACATGAAGGTTCAAATGGCTGAGATCCAAGATGGGTCTCGGGTCCCCTGTTCTTTTCAGCACCAAAAAGAATCTGGAGCAAGTCCCTAATCCTACTTGGTCTGAGGGGACAGGCTGGATGGCTCCCTTTGACAGCAACTTTTGTACTTCTAAAGTTGCGGAATCCCTTTGACTGGGTGGAACGTCTGGGATTCTTTTGTTTGGAGGGGGATAAGAAATAAGGGGAATACGATAACCTCTGGAAATTCTCTCTAATACCCACTCGTCTTGGGTGATGTCTCGCCAGGCTTCTGGGTATAGAGAAATGCGACCCCCGACTAGCTCCAGAGATGCACAGTCGGGCCTCCCCTCAGGAGCACTGGTAGAGAGAACCACGAAAGGAATCGTGGTCCCCCTGGTTACACGGGCCTCCTCTGCCTCTACGGCAGCATCTACCTGAATTTCCACCCCCTCCTCTGCCTCTGGAGGGGGAATCACTGTGTGTGCCGTGAAAAAACCTCTGCGACTTTCTGAACCACATTTTTCAACCCTTCTGGCCCTTGCGGTAAGGTCTAGAAGACATGGAAAAACGGACTCCCATGGCAGACAGGGTTTTTCCTTCCTGCTCGCACCTAGTGAGAGTGTCCTTCACCTTGGTTCCAAATAAGGATGAACCATCAAAGGGGGCGTTGGTGAAAGTAGACTTGAAAACCTCCGCAAAGTTGCACAGGCGCATCCAGGAGCATCTCCTAAGAGACTCTGGAACCTGCAGCCCTGCTCGCTCCGTCGGCTGCATACGAGATCAGCCTCATGGAATAGTTGGTAATGGAATTTATGGTAGACATCTGAGCATTCACCTTTTGAACCACAGCATCAGAAACGTTAACCTGTAGAGAATCTCCCAGTTCTTTTAGAAGATCTCTCTGGAGCCGTGTAAAATGCGATAAATAGTTCAGCGACCGCAGTGTAGAGGTGGCTGAGGAAAACACATGCTTCCCATAACTGTCCATGGCCCTAGACTCCTTGTTAGGGGGATGGATGGTAGATGAAATTTCAGCAAGTTCCTTCTTGGTGGCTGCTGCCACCACCATGGCATCTACTGGAACGCCTTTCATAAGAAAATCCTTGTCTGGAGGAGCAGACAAAAACTTGTTGGGTCTCCTAGGGACCGGTTCCACAGTGTCTGGAGTTTTCCACACCTTCCGACAAATGAGATCCAGTAGTTCGAACGGGGAAGAAACCAAAGAGGCGGAGGGTTGAGACCCGAAGGCCCTCAGGAACACAGACTCCTCCTCAGAAGGGGATTTGGAGGGCCAGTAGCCTCTCCAAGATTTCCAGGATATCTGAGAAAAATATATCTTCAGAAGACGACTTGGGGGACCCCTTCTGACTCCTCGTGGTCTGTGTCAGACGTGAGAGACTCATCTTGGGAGTCAACGTGCTTCCTCTTGCACACAGTCTTTCTGGGGGGCTCCTCAGGCAAAAACTCCAGGGAGACCTCAGAAAGTTGGGGACCAGTCATGGTGGTATCCTGGGGCCTTGGGTCTCCACTGTCCATGGATACAGGGTGATTCGAGACTGATACCCGTACTGGAGGGAGCAGAGTGTCAGTGCCATAAGATGCAGCTGACAACCTGGCCAGCACGCTCCTCGAAAGCTGAATCCCCCGGCTCCGAAGTTAGACTGACCGTGGAAGATACAGTAGTAGGCCTCAGAGTCAAAGAGATGAGGTCCGAAGCCGATGTCGGACCCAAGCTCACACGAGCCGAAACACCAAGAGGAAGGCTAGGAGCCAAAGAAGATCGAACCAAGACCTCCATCTCGGGTCTGACCAGTGAACCAAGAATCCTGGACTCTGTGGATGGTGCCGATGGGGTCGGAGCGGAGATCGGAGCAAAGAGGCCAGAGGGGGCTACTGGAACAGACCTCACAGCATCTGACGGAACCAACAACTCTGGCTCTGAAAGCCGAGAAAGGCTCGGAGGAACAGCCAAAGAGGAGGATGGGCTCCGGGGCCAACTAGTCCGGAACTGAAAAAGTATAGTTGTGTACCTACCATAAATGTAGATGTTCGAGTGTATTCACTATTGCAGTCATTACAATTGGGTTATCCTGCTGGCAGGCTATCCGCAGTCGGCCTGAATTCCAAAGTCTAGGTCCGGCGTTGGTTGCTGTCACTTCCTCCCTAACGTCAGTGCACCAGGGGTATATAAAAGATGCAGCAGATGCCATTTTCTTCAGTTTTTCTTGCCCCAGATGTAAGGTGCCCCTAAAATGGTAGGCTAAATTATGCTAATGAGCATGCATGCACAAAAAACTTTTCCTTCATCTACAAGCAAATACACCACACAGGTTGTATAGAATAGAGAAGTACAGATAAGTCCCAGCAAAGGAAAAGGGGGGAGGTGGGAGGGTAACCTGGACTGCAACAGTGAATACACTCGAACATCTACATTTATGGTAGGTACACAACTGTACTATGTTCATTGTGTTTCACTGTTGCAGTCATTACAATTGGGTTGAATCCCAAAGCTAAGGTTGGGAGGCTGGTGCTAAACAGTATTAGGAGAGGCTATCAGGCTCTGCAGAACTGCAGTGGCAAATCCTGCCCTGGATTTAGAGTAGAGAGGTAAATGATAGTGCTTTGCAGAAGTATGCACTGAACTCCAAGTTGCAGCCTCTAAGATATCTTTGGTTGGTACTCCTCTGAGGAAGACTGCTGAAGTGGCTGCGGCTCTGGTTGAATGTGGCCTAATGCCCTTAGGCACTGATTTGCCATGCTGTGAATAGCAGAAACGAATGCAGTGACCTATCCACTTTGAAATTGGCTGCTTTGAGATAGGTTTTCCTTGTGATCCTGCAGCATATGCCACTAGAAGTTGTTCAGTCTTTCTGAAAGCTTTGGTTCTGTCCAAGTAGAAGAGTAACTGCATGTGAATGTCCAAAGAATGCAGAATTCTCTCACCCTTATTCTGTGGGTTTGGATAAAAGGTAGGCAAATTAATTGTTTGGTTAAGGGCCACACTGGACACTACCTTAGGCATAAATGTAGGGTTTGTCTGCAGAGAAACCCTGTCAGGATGGAAAATGATAAAAGGTTCCACAGCCATGAGTGCCTGTAACTCTGAGACATCTAGCAGAAGTTATTGCTAGGAGTAGAGCTGTTTTCCAGGATAGAAATTTAATATCAGCTGCAGAGGCTGGTTCAAACGAAGGCAGTGTGAGTTTTTCCAAGACATAGTTGAGGTCCCATGCAGGTATTGGTGCTCTCCTTGTGGGTCTTATGTTTTTGGCCCCTCTGAGGTACTGTCTTAGTAATGGATGAGAAAAAATAGGTGGGTCTGTATTGTAATGAGCTGAAATGGCAAAGGCATGAATTTTAATTGATGAAAAATAAAGGCCTTTATCAAGCATCTCAGGTAAGTATTGCAAAATCTGTGGAATATTTGGAACAATTAGGTTCATAGGTTTATACTAGGCTATCTGCCCTAAGGCATTTATAAGCCTAGCCCAAATTTTTGTGGCTTACGCCACCCCTTATATGAAAAAATACTGTGCCCATTAGTTTGTTGTGCCTCTGTCCAGCAGTGACACAGAGATGATTCCCGGGGTAAACCTGCGATCTCCCATCCACAGGTCAAGATTTCTCTTGAACAGAGCCAGTGAGGTGCTCTGCCTCACATGGACCGGGATTTTATTCCACAGCATAGGGAGTCTCTGAGTGATAAATCTATCCCTCCAGCACGTCCTATTTATGTCCGTGCTAAGGTTTAAGTCGCTTGCTCTAGTGGTTTTGGTGGATTTGGATTTTTTGAGGTGGAGCATGTCCATTAATTCCGGGTTGGACATGGCCTTGTATGTCAGGCACATGTCACCTCTGAGCAGACGGTATGCGACTGAATAGAGCTGGAGTTTCTTCAATCTGGCAGCATATGACAGATTTTGGAGTCCCTTTATCCTTTTGGTGAGGAACTTTTGGGGTCTCTCCAATTGCTGCAGATGTCAGGTGAGATACATCCCGAATGGGGCATTGTACTCGATCATTGGTCTGATAAGTGAAGAGTACAGGGGAACAATGACCTCACTAGATCTGGATGTGAATCCCTTCATGATCAGGTGGGCAATGTAGAAGGTCTTTCTAACCACTTTAGCAACGTGAGTGTCAAAAGAAAGGCCACTGTCAACCTGGGTCCCCAGGTCCCTGATAACCTCTTCTGTTCCAAGCTAAGAATCTCTTCCATCAGGGGGTTGGGAGGGTGGCCTAATGGTTAAAGTGTTTGCCTTACAAACACAAGGTGCAGAGTTTGATTCTCACAAGAGATAATTGGCTAGGCTTAAAATGGCTCACAAGAGCAGTTAGCTTAGTACAAACCTATAAACATTCCTATAAACATTTTTCTGCATAAGATTTTCTGGTGCTAGGCCTCCTGGCCTCCAAAATAACATCCATCACTGCTTTAGAGAGAGGTGTGCCTTGACTGGCTACATTATCTGCCATGCTGCCAGGTTTAAGGTCCTGAGTTGGCTGTGCAGTATTTGACTGTCTTGTTGGGTCAATAAGTGAGGAATTTGAGGTAATGTCCAAGCTGGGCATTGAGACAAGCTCTTTAGGATTGGGTACCAGTGCTGGCGGGGCCAGTCTGGGGCAATCAGTATCATTTTTGGTTTCTCTCGTCTGACCTTGGGGAGGAGAGGCAGAGGAGGAAAGGCATATACTGTTAGGTCTTTCCAGCTGAAAGATAGAGCATCCACTTTCCATGCTTGCTTGTGATAAGTCCTTGTGCAGAATTTCTGTAGTTGGTAGTTGTGAGGGGAGGCAAACAGGTCTACGTCCGGGCATCCCCAGCTCCTTGTTATCATGGTGAAGACTTGTGGATCCAATTTCCACTTGTGGGGATCCATTAGGTTTCTGCTTAGTTCGCCTGCCAGAGTATTTGTCCTTCCTGGCAGGAATTATGCTTGTAGATGTACTTGGTAAGTCAATGCCGTGTCCCACAAGTTCATGGCTAGTCTGCAGAGGGGGTAGGAATGTGTGCCCTCCCTGCTTGTTTATGTATGACATAACTGTAGTATTGTCCGTCCTTATCAGTAGTTGTCCTGGATGAAGTAGATCCTTGAAGGCTGTCAGGGCGTTCTGATCAGCTAGCATCTCTTTTTGATTGATATGTAGATGCATTTGACTTGCAGACCATGGGCCCTGAATACATCTTCCTGCCATATGGACCCCCCCAGGCATAATCTGATGCATCTGTTGTCAATGTCTGCCTTGGCTGTGGGTAAGGTGAATGGCTGTCCCATGTTGTGGTGACAGGCTTTTGCCCACCATCGAAACTCCTGTTGCAGGCAGGGAATGAGGGTAATTATTGTTTCCAGGCTGTGGCAATGTTGAGTCCAAACACTTTTTAGATACAATTGAAGTTTCCTCATATGCAGTCTTGCATATAGAATTAGCAGAATGCAGGATGCCATGAAGCCCAAAGCCTGCAGAATTTTTCTTGCAGATAACTGGGTCTGTTGCCAACATTTTGAAATAAATAGTCAGTTGTCCGTGTTTGTCTGGTGTGAGATAAGCCATCTGGGTAGCTGTATTTAAGCTTGCACCCAGGAATATTATCTCTTGAGAGGGTACGAGTTTTGATTTCTTTTCGTTTACTGTGTACCCTAGACCTGTTAGTAATCTTTTTATAAACGCCAGATGCTGTAGTAGAATGTTCTTGTTCTCTGCTTGAATAAGGCAGTCGTCCAAGTAAGAATATATTTGTATTCCTCTTTATCTGCAAAATGCAATCACTGGTGCCAGGCATTTTGTGAAGACCCTGGGCGCAGTAGACAAGCCAAAGGGCAATGCAGAGAATTGGTAATGCATTGAGCCAGCTATAAATCTGAGGCACCTTCTGCATGATTGTCTGATTGGGACATGCAGGTATGCCTCTTTCAGGGTCTAAAGTCACAAGCCAAGCCCTCTTGCCCAGCATGGGCAGAAGCTGCTGCAGAGTTAACATTTTGAACTTTGGAATATCCAGGAAAGTGTTTAGGATAGACATGTCCAGTATTGGTCTCCAGGTTTTGTCCTTTCTGGGCACTAATAGCAGCCTTGAGTAGAATCTTAGCCCTTGCGCTCTTGCTGTGGAACTAACTGAATAGCTCTCATGTTCATGAGGGATGAAACTTGTTTTTGTGCATCTGCCCACTGATTGCGTGGCAGGTCTGGCATACAGTTTTGCCTTGGCAGGGTGTGAAAGTGGAACCTGTAGCCTTGTGATACAATATTTAGGATCCATTTGTCCTGGGTGAACATGTGCCAATTTTGTGAAAAAAGTGCCAGTTTTCCCCTCCAAAGGGGCTACCAGAAGATAAGTGCTTGGTGCTGACAGGGGAAAGTCATTGAGACTGTTTCCTGTATGGCTGTGATTTTTCCTCTCCACTTTTGGAGGTAGAAGCATCCCATTGTTTAGGCCTGAATGAGCCTTGGGGCTGTGATCTGCCTCTTTGTGGCCTGTCTGACACCAATTCTTTGTAGGCCAGTTCCTGCTAAATCTGGGAGGCTGTACCTGCAAGAAATCCTTGACTGTTTGCATAGATTTAGCTTTGTCCTCCATTTTATTCAACACCTCATCTGCTTTAACACCAAACAAAGTATCATGCTGTAATGGAGCATCTAATAGTTTTGCTTTAACATGATCAGGCTGATTCTGTTCTTTTAACCAAGCATGTCTCCCTAATGACAGAACCTGTAACAGCGGCCCTGCAGGAGGCCTCTAGAGAATCAAAACCACATTGCAAAGTATGCTTTCCCACTTGTTCAGCTGCATGCAATAAATCCTGCATTTCTTTGTTTTCTGCACATTCTGAATTTGTCAACATTTTCTGTTTAAGCAGTGACATAAGATATTGCTGATATTTAAGCATATGAAACTGGCAATTTAAAGCTCTTACAGCCAAGGTAGCAGAAGTATAAATCTTTTTCCCCCATCTGTCCAGGGCCCTTGAATCCCTATTCAGAGGGGATATGTTTATTTGCAGTGGAAGCCTTGACCCCTTTGAGACCCTGAGAGATGGTTTCTGGGTCAGGGTCAGCAGCAGGGTTTTTATAAAGAAATTTATGTGAATCAGGAACCCTGTAGTATCTGTCTGGCTTAAGCGGAGCTGGTGGTAAAGAGTCAGGAGACAGGCTGGACTCTGCAAATTCATCATCTACAATGTCTAAAACAGGAGGGATAGCAAGGGGCCTGTGCTGAGGTAATAAAAGGAAGTCTCGGAGCCTTTTCTTGGATTCTGAGTAATCTTGGCTCTCCCAGTGGAAATGTTCCCTCATAGTATGCAGGGTCTCCCCAAAAGAATAATCCTCATGAGGAGAGGCTGAAGGGATAGATTCTTCAGCATCAGAATCCTCATAGGGAGGAATAGAATATTCCTGTTCAGAGGAGGAATCAGAGGAAATGGAAACCTGGTCTACAGATTCGTATTCTATCTCTTGCCTAGGCCTCTTATCAGGAGGGGGGTGGGAACCCCTGATCAAAGTAATTAGGTCTTCGGCCATTTTAAGCATCTGTTTTTTAGGCATGGTGGCCTGTCCAGGAGAATGCTGTACTTGTTTCTTTGCTTTAGAGCTGCTTTAGTCTTTGCCTTTGAAGCTGAAGTAGGTTTCACATATAATTGTGTAGGCCTGAAAACACCCTCAGAAGCCGATGCCTGCTCAGCAGCTCCAGACCCATCTGAAGGAATAGTTTCAGAGTGTGCAATACCTTGTGTTTCCAGTGGCCTAGTCGGCTCCACATGGGAGTCGGAAGCGGCCTGTGGCTCTGAGGTAGTGGGTGTCAGGGGCTGCGAAAGCGCCTCACCGAGAACCGGCGACAGGCCTAGTGGAAGCCTCGTCTGTTTTGGATCTCGGATGCCTGTCCTTTTCTTTGCGCTTTTTATAAACTCCGGTAGTTGGCTGTTCCGACGGCATTAAATAATTGAATCTTCTGCCAAAGTAATGGAATGCAAAATCGTACCGATGCTTAATAGTGGGTTGGTTAAATCTAGCACAAAACCGACAACTAGCAACGTTATGGTCAGGGCCTAGGCAAGGAATACAGTAAGAATGAAAATCCTTATGAGGTATTTGCTTCCCACAAGAAATACAATTATTAACTTTTTCTGACATCGGTCTGGAGCAAGAAAAGTTTCCCCAACAGGGTACTTAGCTTTAATGAGGACTTCGGATCTGAAATTCGAATTTGAAAACCTCATGAGTCGGCCGACCTGCACTTGCGAACTGCTTTTGCTTCGGGCACCGCACGGCAAGAAAGACAGAAGAAAATGGTGTCGGCTGCATCTTTTATACCCCTGGCGTACTGACGTCAGGGAGGAGGTGACAGCAACCAATGCCAGACCTAGACTTTGGAATTCAGGCCAACTGCGGGTAGCCTGCCAGCAGGATAACCCAATTGTAATGACTGCAACAGTGAAACACAAACATCAATTTAGCCAGCACCGATTAGTGGAGCAGTTTCTGCACCACTCTATCGACATTGTCATCAGACAGGGTCCGAGAGGACCTAGAGGATAAGGTCGGAGATCTGGATCTCCCTACATAGGGAGACCTATGAGATGGAGAAACTGGTCGAGGAACTGGAGACCGGCTCCGAACTAGAATCTGTCACCGGCTCTGAGATGCTGGGAGCTGATGTCGACAGTCTGTGTACTGCCTTCTGTCGGCACCAAAGCCAATGGAGCCGAAGTAGTAACAGTACTTTTAGTGATTTTCTCTGGTGGCTCTGAGGAAATTGACTGAGCCAGAGAGAACTTTTTGAAGATTTTTTTCAATGATTTCTTGTCCAGTTTGGAAGGAGAGGATCTGGAACTAGAAGACCTCTCTCCAAGTCTTCTTCAAAAGAAGGTTTCAGTAGTCCTTTTAAGATAAGCTTGTTCTTCCTCTTGCAGTATACGGGGACTGAAAGAGTGGCAGAACAAGCAGGATTCTTGGAAATGAATGGCACCCACGCAGTAAACGCACACTGAGTGCCCATCAGTTAATGACATCTTGTAACTACACTCTACACACTTTTTAAGGCCCTTAGGCCTGTGTTCTTTGGGATCTTTAGACATGCTGACAAGAAAACTCCACACACCACACAGGGGAAAACAGGAATACCTTTGCACCAAAAAACAAACACAGAAGGTGCGGGAAACTAGAGCCTCTAACTGAAATGGCCTAGACCACGGACAACGACAAGGAGGACTAGGTCCTCTAATTTAAACGGGCCTAGCCCAGGAAACAAGAGACCAACACCACAGAAAACAACAAATAGGAAAACTACCACTGGACAGAAGGGAAAACAAGGACCTCTGACTGAAAAAACGGGCCTAGCCTGTGCAGACAAGGGCCAAACGGGATACCAAAAGGCCAATGGAATCGGCCATACAACCAGCAGAACAGCACACACCAAGTAGCTATGAAAATAGCTTTTTGGTCAACAATTTGTTTGAATTTAAAAGAAAAATTATACTTCGCCATGGCCAAGAACGAGACCACATCTGAGCATAACGAGCGGCAAACGAGACCTCGGATGGGCACGTTGCAGTATGGGATACTGTTAGAAAAATGTGTATTTGAATACATGAGAAATGCTAGTTTAAAAGCAAAGTAGTATATAATGCATTTTATTCTATTAATCATATAGTAGTAAAATTAATTCATGTCTAAATGTGAAGTAGTTTTGAAACTGCAGTGTGGCTTGAAGCAAAAGCTGATCTCTGACCCTGACAGAATGCTAGATTAGCAAGTTTTAATGTTTATGCTTTTCATAAGTGATTATCTGCTGGGTCAGGAAATTAAATGTGTGAAATAATGAAATCTGCTCTTTCCTGTTGGAATGATCTGGCCTTGTATATGTGTTACTTAGATAGCACGCAGCTGTGTGAGGAAGTGTAATAGAGAACAAAGACATGCATTAAAAGACTGAAGCTGCTATTGTATTCGAACTGATATGAAACCTTGAATAAGTAACTTTACAGAAAGACATTATGACTGACCAGCTGGATAGCAAGGCCGTATTGTATCTAAAGGAAAAGTTTTTTTAAATATGCAGCATCAACAGATTAAATGAATAGAAGCTTGTAAGCTAAAGTGATGTAGATGCCCTGTGACATATCACATCAGTAAGGTGGGCATAGCTTGACTTGAATGTTAAACCTATATAAAATTGTGTGCTTCCTGTTTCATGTCAGACAAAATTCTGTACTTGCATGGTTTTTTGCCTCCTGGTGTACACTAGTAAACTTTTGAATCTGAACCTCCTGTGTACTGAATTCTTAATTTTATTTAACAGTTTGGTCCTTCGCAAGATGGAATTCCCTTGGTAAGCTGCAGATCAGAGCATATCGGTGGTCGAATACTGCGCAGGAGAAGTTACCAAAATGGTTCTTCTTGAGTGAAAAGACCTCCGTCTGAATTGTCGTGTGTAAAGAGGCTGGCCACTTTCTGATCTGTGGCCGAAAAATAGAACTTGAACGATTTTCAATACCGGAGGCTCAGGTAGGAAGAATTTGCCTTTTTTTCTGTTTTAGATCAGGGACTAGGTTACAGTACATTGTTGTCAAGATTTGTTTTGCAGATCAGGGACAAAAGGAAGTACTGTATATTTGGTCATAGATCAGGGTAACAGAATAAGGTAGACAGTTATTCTAGATAAACTGTGAACAGGAACTAAGAACTTGATATCACGTGATAAAAAAGGGTTACGTAACATTTTCTTTGACATGGGTAATCAGTGCACTAAAACCTCGCGAAATCCGCCCCTAACCGAAGACGCAAAGTACATGCAATTACAGCGTTCTGATAACGTTAGGTATTATACAAAATGGGTTAGCAAATATGAATTTGATGGTAAACTAGATAAACCTTCACTAAAACTCCTTAAACAGCTTAAATCTGATGCAGGAGGTCAGGCAAAAAAGCAACACCAACTAGGCATACCTCAAGCACACAGGTGGATTGAGGAAGCAAATTGTAGAGAACAGAAGCTTAAAAATTCAAAAACTTTATTTTTAGACAAAGAGGATAATAACTTGGTAATAGCGACAGCTCCTCCTCCTCCTCCCTTACCCCCTCCCTTACCCTTTTCAGGATATGAAACGAGTGGACAGGCTGGTCCGCCTCTGCGTTATCCTGAAGTTTCAGCAAAACCACAACTATTTGTTAGAGATCCTATTGAGACTAGGTCCCGAACACGTAAAACACATAGGGACACAGAATCATACCAAACTGAGAGAAATTTACAGGATGAGAGTGAGGAAGAAATATGCCCACTTATAGAAGTTCCAAATCCTCAAGCAGGACAGGAAGGGCAGGACCCAACACTCTTAGTATAGACCATGGACACCGGAGGACATCCGGAAGGCTACTGAGAGAATCTCCCATCCGAAAGTTAATTTTACGAAATTTTTAGAAGATTTACAAGGCATGAGGTTAAGTTACCACTTGAATGGGGAAGAAGTAGAAAAAGTAGTAAGACAAATTATAGGTCCGGATTGGCACATGATTTGTGGCGCCTGGAATCCTCGTAATGCAGAGCTTAGACCACTCCCACATAGTGATGCAGAGTTGGACAACAGAGTGAAAGGTCCGACAGACCGAATCTCTGAGAAATGGAAACCCAGAGCAGACTGGACTTGCAGTAATCAATGCATTCAACAGGAAAATGAGACAATAGATGGATATTATGCTACATTATTAGAATGTTTTAATAATCATAGCGGTATGTCGGTTCCTGAGAACCAAACGAATGATTCCCCGTATGAACAACAATTAAAAAATGCATTTTTGAAAGGTTGCATTGCACCTATTAGTAGCTTCATTACGAAGCATATGATAGATCATCGAACAGGGAGGCTACAAGCCTTACTCGAATACGCTAGACATGCTGAGAGACATTTTAATAGTAAAAAGAAAAAGAAGGTGCAAGTCTTCACTGCTTAAGACGGAGCTGAAGTATTTGTATTACAGTCAGGTAAAAAGGGCAAGAAAAATACCCAGGGAAACAAACAGTCTGACAAGCGATCAGAAGATTTTGAAGAAAGGAAAAAGAAAGGTGAATGCTTCAAGTGCGGGAAAAAAGGACATCTAGCAAGGGATTGTAGGCAAAACAAAAAGGTAATCACAGAAGATAAGGGAGATGAGGACTGACTATATGATAGTGAGGATACATCAAGTAAAAGTCAGAAATCATCAGGAAAAGTTAATAAACAGAAAACACATGTAAATGTGATAGAAGGATTAGAGGAAGTGCAAGTAGATATGGAGGATGAAGAAAGTGAAATTTTGGACTTCGCATTATTGAGCTTAGAGCTCCACTTGGCAGATACGAAACCGGAAGTTACACTTCTGATGGAGGGAAGGGAAGTCAAATTCCTGTGTGACTCAGGAGCGTCACGGACTTTGATACACCCCTCCAAGTTACCAGAACAATCTGAATCACCTGATTATATACTAGTAAAAGCCGCAAATGGACAGCTATACAGGGAACCACTTTCCCATGATATAGCAATAACTGACCCTGTTTCAGGTATGACCCAGAGAAGTAAAATAGTTGTTTCTGCAAAGTGTCCAGTAAACCTATTGGGCAGGGACCTTATGCAGATATTTGGCATAGCAGTAGTTCCGACTGTACAAGGTATGGAGGCACAGAGACAAATGGATACCCTTTGTAGTGCGACTGGAGGGTGAAACTTTTTACTGGTACAGCCAGGACCTAGTCACGACTGGTCCAGGGGCCGTAACCGAGGAGCTGATGAACGTAGCCATCAGTAAAGCCCCCTCCCTTGACACTGATTGACAGCATTTGTTACACTGTACTCTATACTACTGTACTACACCAGGACCTGATAGAGAATATGAGCAAGAATTGTTTAGAAATCGTGCAACTAGATTGGTTTTGCGTACTTTGTACTGGGATGCTGAGGGGAACAGTGTAGTTAGCTGTTCATTAACTCAAGAATTCCTTGCATTGTATAGATCAAATCGGTTGCCACATGTCAGCTTGACAAAGAACAAAGGTGTTAAATGGGCAGATTTAGGAGAAAAAGTAACAAGATGGGAGAAACAGACTGATTTGGAACGGTCAGAACAAGGGATAAAAAAACAAAAACTGAATTGGTCGACACAGGCACATCCAGCTGTACACTTGCAATCTAGCGTGGACAGCTGATTAGCAATTTTATTTGATGAAGAAGAAAAGGACTTGTGTGAAATTCCAACTACTCTTTGGTCAACAGGCAAGTCAGATGTAGGACTTATTCGAACAGCAGGACCAGTTACAATTACCCCAAAGTCAGCTTTTAGACCACAGAAAAGACAATACCCTTTGAGAAAAGATGCAGAAATAGGAATTAAGCCTATAATAGCAGCATTACTCAAAGAAGGAGTACTGGTAGAATCTCCTGATTCACCATGTAATACACCCCTATTTCCTGTTAAAAAAGCAAACGGGGAATGGCGGATGGTACAAGATTTACAAGCTGTAAACAATGCAGTAATACCTAGAGCACCTACGGTGCCAGACCCACATACCTTGTTAAACGATTTAGAACCACAACAGAAGTATTTTTCTGTGGTAGATATTAGCAATGCTTTCTTTTCAATACCTATACATCCTGATGGTCAATATTGGTTTGCATTTGCATTTCAGGGTAGAAGGTATACGTATACTCGACTACCACAGGGATATTGTGAGAGCCCAACAATATTTGCACAATAAATGGCTAGCAACCTGGCAGGATTTACCCCACCAGGAGGTAGTCAAATTCTACTTTACGTAGATGACATCTTGCTAGCAGCACCCACCCAGCAACAGTGCAGGGAGGATACTGTAGCATTATTAGCAACACAAGGACACAAAGTAAACAAAAGTTAAGTTACAACTTTGGAGAAAAAAAGTTAGATACCTAGGATATGTAATATCCAATGAAGGTAGAATACTAGATGAGGAAAGAAAAACAGCGATTTTGCAAGCACCCAAACCAACAACCAAGAAAGAAATTATGTCTTTCTTAGGTACAACTAATTTTTGTCGGAGCTGGATACCAAATTATGCTTTGGAATCTGCTCCACTGACTGACTTGATATACAAGACACCAATGGCAGCACAAGACATTTTACAATGGACAACTGAAGCAGAAACGGCTTTCTGCAGGTTGAAGCAGTTAATAGCTTCTTCATTAGTTTTGGGACTTCCAAATTATCACAAACGGTTCATTCAGACCGTAGATTGTAAGCAAGGGTATACGACGTCAGTATTGACGCAACAACATGGGGACAAGCAACGCCCCATAGCCTACTATTCATCACAGTTAGACCCAGTGGCGCGATCTTTGCCTCACTGTGTGCAAGCAGTAGTTGCAGCCGCAATGGCAGTACAGGCTTCGGCCTCAGTGGTGTTATTCCACCCTCTCACATTGAGAGTGCCTCATGCAGTTGCAATAATTTTACTGCAAGAGAAAGTGGCATACCTTTCTCCTGATAGACATCTTTCATGTATGACTATACTGATGAGCCAACCTCATATGACAATTGAACGATGTACGACATTGAATCCATCAACATTACTTCCAACTCCTGCGGAGGGCACACCACACAGCTGCCTGCAGGAAATTGAACAGTTAGCTTTACCTAGACAAGATCTTACAGATATGCCCTTGGATAATGCCGAGGTGACATATTACGTGGATGGCTCATGCAGAAGGGGTCCTACAGGGAAGAATCTGGTGGGGTATGCAGTAGTTACAGACACTGAAATTTTAGAAGCTCAGTCCTTACCACACAACTTATCTGCACAAGCAGCGGAATTGATAGCTTTGACAAGTGCATGTACTTTAGCAAAAAATAAAAGTGTAAACATATATACTGATAGTCAGTATGCTTTTTCTACAGTACATGTATTTGCACAACAATGGAAAAACAGAGGAATGATCACATCGTGGAAAACCTATTAATCATGCGCAATTTATTTTTGAGTTATTAGAATCTATTCAGTTACCTACCAAAGTAGCTATTTGTAAATGTGTAGCTCATACAAAACAGCAGGATAAGATTTTGAAAGGCAATGCATGAGCTGATGCAGCTGCAAAGCAAGCAGCCTCAGACTCAGAAACTTTACTTTTAAATGAGGAATTACAACCCTCTGAGATATTAGATTTAGACATGTTAAAAACAATGCAGACGCTTACTACAAGAGCAGAAAAACAAAAATGGGTAAAACGAGGTGCAATTCTTGGGAATGGACTGTACATTTCCAAAGAAAGAAAACCGATATTGCAGTCTAATTTATTTAGATATGCAGCTTTGTTGAGCCATGGGCAGTGCCATGTCTCAACAGGGGGGATGGTACAGTTAGTAAATCGAATATTCCAAACATATGGATACACAAATTACACAAAAAAACAATTGTGTGCAGCTTGTCATACTTGTAACAAGCATCACGCACAAGGGGCATTTAAAACCAAGCAAGGAAGTTTCCCTATACCACCATACCCATTCCATACTATTTGTATGGATTTCATAGAATTGAATAAATGTGAAGGGAAAAAGTTTTGTTTAGTTATTGTAGACATGTTTTCTAAATGGGTAGAAGCTTTTCCAACTAAAAACCCAGATGCAGCAACAGTGGCGAAAGCCCTGATAAAAGAAGTAATCCCTATATTTGGCATTCCGGAGAGGATTTATAGCAATGGCACACATTTTGTGAATCAAACGATTCATCAGCTTGGGAGATTTTTTGGTATCTCTTTGAAGAACCATTGTGCTTACCACGCACATTCAGCAGGACTGGTGGAAAGGTACAATGGTACCCCAAAGAATAAACTTAGGAAGCTAGTAGAGGAGACCCAAAAGAATTGGATATACTGTCTGCCTTTAGCACTGCTGAGTATGAGAACGGTTCCAAATGTAAAGGGTTTGACTCCCTTTGAAATGTTTTTTGGGAGAGCATATTATGTGCCTCAGTGGAAAGCTCTCATGCCTGCAGAGCAAGAGGCTGACAGTTCATTAGCTAGTTATATGAGGAAACTGTTAACAAATAAATCTGTTTTGCAGTTTAACTCTTTTTCAGATAAGGAACAGACCAGACCGGTGGAAGCAGTCTTGGCTCCTGGAACATACGTCTGGCTGAAAGTGATGAAAAGGAAGAATTGGGTGAGTCCAAAGTGGGAGGGACCGTACCAGGTTCTGTTGGCAACGCCTACTGCAGTTAGAGTGGCTGAGAGGACATCCTGGGTTCATTTGACGCATTGTAAACCGGTAAAGAACTTTCAACTTGATAAAAACTTTGTGACTGATACACAACCAGACCGAGATGGCCAAAAACAAAGCGAATAGAAGTTTAGATCAACCCCAGAGATGTTGCATAATCATTTTGTTGAGTGTACATTTATTGACTGTAATTGTGACAATTTTCCTCTTGCTGTGGTTTATCCTACACACAACCACACAAGTGAAAGTGGGAAGGCGTGATGAAACGTCTATAGACTGGCATCCAAACTTTAACACATACCTAGCCATGAAACGTGTGTATGTAGAGACTATGAACATTTCAAATTGCTGGGTTTGTACAGCTATACCAACAGCATATGTAGGACTGATAATGTCCGCTGTCCCTTTGGGGATAAATGAGACATGGGAGAATTTACTTTTCGACACAGGAACTGTGAGATCACAGGACAAAATAGCTTTATTTTTACCTGTCACACAAAAAGGAGTTGTATGTTTCTACAAAAATGACACTCTCCAGGTGGGCTGGAGCAATTGTAATATAACCATATCTTACCGATGTTATATTAAGAATAGTAATGGCAATACTTTTTGCAATACTAATTATGACTCATATTTAAACTCATTGAAAACAACTATGAGTGACATTCAAAAAAATCCAGTTTTGTTTAAACAATTGTCAGTTATAGATCAGAAAATGTTTCATGCAGGGCTGATGCGTATTAGTATTAAAGTAGAAAACTGTTATTTTATTTGTGGGAAAAAGGCATATAAATGGTTACCTGAGAATTGGTTCGGCAGTTGTTTTTTGGGTTACTTGGTTCCGGCAATAAGACATACTGCAGAATTACCTTTGGGTAAGATACAAAACGTAAGAGAAACAGCTCGAAAATCCGAAGGTCCAGTTAAGAAACCTGTAAATCCAGTTGGGAAGATTGAAGCTGGTTGGAAAGACCATAATTCAGTAAAAGATAAAAAAGTGAATTGACTCGTATGGACTTGAATGACAGTGTTATATCCTGGGCAGGAATATTCCCAGCCTATGGAGCAGTCAAATCGATCTGGGAGCTGAGGAAGTTGTCGAAACTTCTCGAAGTAATGAGTAATGCAACTTTTTCCGCCCTAGAATTGGTGACTGATGAACTGAATGCAATGAGAACTGTTGTGCTACAAAATCGGATGGCTCCTGACTTCACCCTAGCGGCGAGAGGTGGTACATGCGCGCTTATCAAAGAAGAATGCTGTGCTTTTATTCCTGACAATCGTCATGAGATAAATAACCACCTAGAGGTAAATTCAGCAAGTATCAGCCATGACTGAACCAGGCCCAAACCCACTGATGGACTTTTTCCAGAATCTATTTGGGGGGTGGGGTTCCATCCTAATGAATATTCTAATTGCCATTTGTGTGGGTATACTTCTAATAGGAGCATGTGTTTGCTATGGAATTCCCTGCATGAAAAGATTAATCAAAGATTGTGGATGTATCTGTTACTGAAACTTTCTACCAAGATATTGAAATTGAAAGATTGATTTCAGATTACACTTTTTCTGAAGTATAGATTAAATGACTCACCTAGCTGAAAATCCTGAGTGGAAAAGGCTAGGAGATGAAATGACACTATGCATACTTCAAAATAGAATAAAAAGTATTAATAGGGGCTAAAATGTTAGAAAATGTGTATTTGAATACATGAGAAATGCTAGCTTAAAAGCAAAGTAGTATATAATGTAGTATATAATGCATTTTATTCTATTAATCACATAGTAGTAAAATTAATTAATGTCTAAATGTGAAGTAGTTTTGAAACTGCAGTGTGGCTTGAAGCAAAAGCTGATCTCTGACCCTGACAGAATGCTAGCTTAGCAAGTTTTAATGTTTATGCTTTTCATAAGCGATTATCTGCTGGGTCAGGAAATTAAATGTGTGAAATAATGAAATCTTCTGCTCTTTCCTGTTGGAATGATCTGGCCTTGTATATGTGTTACTTAGCACGCAGCTGTGTGAGGAAGTGTAATAGAGAACAAAGACATGCATTAAAAGACTGAAGCTGCTATTGTATTTAAACTGATGTGAAACCTTGAACAAGTAACTTTACAGAAAGACATTATGACTGACCAGCTGGATAGCAAGGCCGTATTGTATCTAAAGGAGAAGTTTTTTTTAAATATGCAGCATCAACAGATTAAATGAATAGAAGCTTGTAAGCTAAAGTGATGTAGATGCCCTGTGACATATCACGTCAGTAAGGTGGGCATAGCTTGAATGTTAAACCTATATAAAATTGTGTGCTTCATGTTTCATGTCAGACAAAATTCTGTACTTGCATGTTTTTTTGCCTCCTGGTGTACACTAGTAAACTTTTGAATCTGAACCTCCTGTGTATTGAATTCTTAATTTTATTTAACAGATACCCCTTAGCCACGAGCCAATTGAAGACTTCGAGCTAGAGTATGGCCCAGTCGGAGCTGAGGTTCGGCTCCGAATCAAAGGGTAAGAATGTAGGCGAGATTGGACTACATAACAATAACATCACTTGTTTTAGGTCAGACTTTTTATTTATTACAACTGATGTAGTAGATTTATATTCTGTCATCCCACATTCCATTGGGGAAGAATGGTTTTGTGATTATTTGTTTTCTAAGGGAATACTCCAGGACAAAATCAATATGTACGAACAGATTTTGGATATGGTGCTAAGAAGCAACTTTATCTTGTTCGACAATCAGTATTATTTACAAACACAAGGGGTTGCTATGGGTTCAGCATGTGGGGGGCTGTACGCCAATACCGTCATGTTGAAATGGGAAAAACATACTTTGAAACCATCAACATATTTCCAATTCTGTCATACTTACATGAGGTATTTGGATAACATGTTTATTTTATGGGAAGGCCCTAGAGACCAAATTGTTGAACTATTAACTATATTAACAACTCAACCTCCTTTTTGAGGTTCACATAGTGTTAATGCATGTGAAATTTCCTATCTTGATGTTCTGTTAAAGAAAGATCTGGAACAGATTTGTGGCTGAAATTTTCAGAAAAAAAAATATTCTAATAGTTTTCTACATTTTGACAGCTGCCACCCATTCACTCAGAAATGTGCAGTTATTAAGGGGCAATTTGTGCGTGCAGCACAAATGGTGACAATTTGGATAAGTTTCACCAGAGAATGCCTTAACTTGAAGGAAATGTTCCTGAGAAGAGGTTATCCCCCCAATTTAACTGACAACATCATGAAGGAGGTTAGTGAAAAAAGACAATGTGGGTATTTGGCACCAATTTTGGGCACCCCTAATACTGACCATCCCAAATTGACTGGGTTGAACATAACTGAAACAGTCACAGACACTGTTGTGAATGACCAAACAATTGTCCATAAAGTACAGTTTTGTACCTACCATAAATGTAGATGTCCGATAGGTATGCATCTGCAGTCCTTACATATGGGTTGTCCTGCCTCAGGCAGCCCTTCGGTCGGCCGGATTCCAAGTCTGGGTCCGGCGTCGGCTGATGTCGCCCCTTCCCTGACGTCAGAGCGCCTGGGGTATAAAAGTGTCAGCCGACGCCATCTTCCTCAGTTTTTCTTGCCCCAGATGCCAGGTGCCCTTTAAGGAAGGCTAAATTTGGTAGAAATACAAAATATTGCAAACATGCACAGTAATATAAAACAAATACACCATAAAAGATAACCCCAGCTAGCTATAAGAGGGATAAGTACCCAAGAAGTACCACAGAGGGGAAGGAGGGAGGGTAAACCTGACTGCAGATGCATACCTATCGGACATCTACATTTATGGTAGGTACAAAACTGTACTATGTCCTTCAACGATGCATCTGCAGTCCTTACATATGGGTAGAATACCATAGCCAAGCTGGGGGTGGTAGGCTCTAAGAAAATGATGGTGTAGCTAAAATGCCCTGCAGGACTGCCGTAGTAAAGCCTGCTCTGGATCTGGAATATAAGGGTAAATTGTAATGCTTGGAAAATGTATGCACGGAGCTCCATGTAGCAGCTTCTAAAATGTCCTTGGTAGCCACCCCTCTTAAGAAGGCTGTGGAGGTGGCTGTAGCTCTGGTGGAATGAGGTCTGATGTTAGCTGGCACAGCTTTTCCATGATAGGAATAGCAGAATCGAATGCAATTTCCTATCCATTTTGAAATTGTCTGTTTGGAAATTGCTTTTCCTTGAATGCCTGCAGCATATGCTACCAAAAGCTGGTCAGTTTTTCTGAAAGTCTTAGTTCTGTCTAAGTAGTAGTGTAACTGTCTGTGAATGCCCAGGGTATGCAGAAGTTTCTCTCCCTTGTTTTGTGGGTTTGGATAGAAGGTAGGCAGGTGAATAGCTTGGTTCAATGAGACCCTGGATACCACCTTTGGCATGAATGAAGGATTGGTTCTCAAGGAACCTCTGTCCTGATGAAAAATAAGAAATGGTTGTACTGCCATGAGTGCCTGCAATTCAGATACTCTTCTTGCTGAGGTTATGGCCAGAAGGAAGGCAGTCTTCCAAGACAGGAACTGTAATTCTGAAGATGCTGCTGGTTCAAAGGGAGGTAAAGTCAACTTTTCCAACATGAAGTTAAGGTCCCATGTAGGCACTGGTGGTTTTCTTGGAGGATTGATGTTTTTAATTCCTCTTAGAAACTGCCTTAGGAGAGGATGAGAGAAGACAGGTGGATCAGTATTGTGCGTTTGATCTGACATCGGCTGAGGCAAGAAAGAGTCCCCAACGGGGTACTTAGCTTTTTGAAGTCTTCGGTAGCTGAAGTTACAGGAGCTGGTTGACCGGCACTTGCGAACTGCTTCTGCTTCGGGCACCACGCGGCAAGAAAGACTGAGGAAGATGGCGTCGGCTGACACTTTTATACCCCAGGCGCTCTGACGTCAGGGAAGGGGCGACATCAGCCGACGCCGGACCCAGACTTTGGAATCCGGTCGACCGAAGGGCTGCCTGAGGCAGGACAACCCATATGTAAGGACTGCAGATGCATCCTTGAAGGACATCCAGGAAATATTTAGGGGGCACCATTCCTCTGGGCCTGAAGTAACTAATTACCACACAAGTTTTTCAACTGTCTTCTCAAATGACGCATACACTATTAAAGATATTCTGTGTAAGAATTGGAATTTGTTGAGTAGTGACAGAGAATTTTTTTTAAATCTTAGGAGAACAACCTGTGTATGTTTTCAAGAAGGGCCTTAACTTGAAGAACATTTTCGAACATAATAATGATGGAATCTATAGGAAGGGTCAGATGATTAACTGCCGGGCATGTAAATTTTGCCCTTTCATTTTGGAAGTCAGTGAATGTGAAATTAACAGAACGAAAATAAAAATACCGGAGGTGTGTAGTTGTTTAACTGAAAGAGTGGTCTATTGTGCTTCATGTTCCTTTTGCCCATGTTTTTATGTGGGGAAGACAGAACATAAGCTTAAAAATAGGATCAGCGAGCACCTTAGGAATATAAGGGATGCTAGTGAAGTGAATGTACTTGCTAGACACATTAGTGAGTACAACAATTACCAGTTCAAATTTGTAGTACTTGATGTCCAAAAAAGACATAATAGGGGGGGAAGTCTGGCCATATTTCCTCGAAAAAGCTGAGTTGCTATGGCAATTACGACTTGATGCCACTCATTGGCCAGGCTTAAATGACAGCCTTTCCATAAGCAGTCTGCTTAAATTGAGGGCTGCTGAGAGGTGAAACATTCCCTTTAGATATGGTATAAAAAATGTTTTTTTTTTTTTTTTTTTTGCCTTCATACCCGTTATATGTATATGTACATGAAATGTATTCATTTGTTCCTAATGGATTTTTAACTGTATGCATATTTTACTTGTATGTTTTTATATACATACATATTTTTTCAAAAGCATCTTAAAAGCATTTTTATATATACAAGCTTACATATTTATTCTTGTGTTTATAATGCATAGTTTAGGGTGCAGACATTTGCACAGTTTATTTATATGTATTTTTACATTCTGATATGTATACTGTTTTGCGCTGAAACATTTGTGTAGTGTTTCAGACTTCTGTTCCAGAAGACTGTTTCAGACTTGGGGGTGGTTTTCACTAATCCAGGAAGTGATGTCATGTAAGATTTCCTATTTGAAACGGTTTACTTCCTTAATTTCCTTGAATCTGATGAAGTTCCTGCTTTTATTTTTGGAACAAAAGCGCTTATACCTTCTTGTTTGTCTGAATAAAGAAAGCATCCTTGTACTGAACTGGACGTGTTGGCTTGATTTAAAGCACACATTGGAATATTTCAGAGCTCACTGGCTCTCGTTGTCTGCATACTGCTTGTGCGACTATTTTCTTGGTACTCTATAGTACCCGTCTGGTTTTCTGGGTGCAGGAGGGAGGGTGTCAGGAGTCAAGCTGGATCCCAGGAAAATATCCTCCACAACATCCAGGACTGGGTGGGGTGGCCAAGGGACTGTGGTGTGGAAGATCTAAGAATTCCCAGAGTCACGTTTAGACTGAGGGTAATCCTGACTCTCCCATTGGAAATGCTCCGTTAAGGTATGAAGGGTTTCCCCAAAGGAAAAATCCTCTGGGGGAGAGGCTGAAGGGATGGAATCCTCTGCATCAGAATCATCATAAGTAGAGAGGGGTTGCATGTCTTCATATTCAGATGCATCAGTCATCTGACTCTTGTTCAAACAAAACTACAGGGGACAGATCTCATTTCCTTTTGGAGGGGGTAGCTTGGCTTCCTCTGTTCAGCATAAAGTCTTCTGCCATTTTAAGCATTTGAGACTGTGGCAAGTAAAGTAGGTGCCTGGGTTGTCAGTTTCTTGGGTGTGGTTCATACCCTAGGCCTAAGAAACTTGGTCGTTTTCGAAAGAACGGTAGTTGCAAAAGAAGACGTCTGTTTGTGTCGAGAATTGGTAATGCAAAGGACTTCCTCGGAAGACAGTGCCTGCTCAGTGGCTCCAGGCCCATCCAAGGTAAAGACGACTGCAGGATCCTTAGTCGTAGAAGAGTTTTGTGTTATACTGGACTCCGAAAGGGTCTCGGTAGCAGGCTGCGAATCCACAGAAGCGGGCATCAGGGGCTGCGAAAACACCTCACTGAGGACCGGTGAACTGACGACCAGCTTAACGGGAGCTTCATTGGTAGGTTTGGACCTGTGCGGTCTGTCTCTGTCTTTATCTTTATGTTTTTTCGGAAGATCTGCTGTCGGATGGCTTACTGAAGCCATATCGGAGTTAGAGGACTGTAAGTGAAAATATCTAGCTACAATAAGGGCCCGACGACAGACAGTTCTGGCATTGAACAAAGTACAAAAGTGACAACGAGGGACGTCGGGGTTTGGGCCTAAACAAGTGACGCAGTAAGAATCAAAGTCTCGGTGTGGTATTTGTTTTCCACAGACTAGACAATTAACTTTTTCTGACATCAGTTAGTGCAAGAAAAAAGGATTCCCAATGGGGTACTTAGCTTTAGAAGACTACAGCTTCAATTCGGTAGACAAACTCGGGTAGCAGCCGACTGGCACTCGTGCGAACTGCTTCTGCTTCGGGCTCCACTGCAAGAAAGACTGATGTAATGGCGTTAGCTGCCTTACTTTATACTAGTGATGACCTGACGATAGTCCTGAAACAGCAGCAACTTGACGCAGAAATACTAATCCTCTGGTATTCGAGCCAGCCGAGGGTTACCCTGGCAGGGATAACCCAAATGTCATGACTGCAACAATGAAACATGAAGAACATCTGAGTCTGGCCTGAAAGGATTGCTGAGAAGAGGGAACTGAAGAATATTGTTTTGACTAAGGGGATCTTCTAGAAGACTTCTTAGACCCAGAAGAAGCAGCAGCTGAGACTGAACACACTGGTCTCCTAACAAAAGATGTTTTGACAGGAAATTTTCTATGAAATTTAGAGACTGGTGAAACAAAGAGGTGCTTGAGCTATTGAGTTCCTTTCTTTTTTCTTGCAGAACCTTAAATAGCTCTGCAGCTGCTGATCCAAAAACACCAGTCTTGCCAAAAGGAGCATCTAGTAACTTGGCCTCAATGTCATCAGGTAATGACTGAAGTCTCAACCATGAATGCCTCCTAAGCAGACAGTCAGAAGCAGCAGCTCTAGATTATGCCTCAACAGCATCATAGCTGCACTTAACTGAATGCCTAGCAACCCGAGAGGAAGCAGCCAAAAGAGACAACCTGTGTTCTAATCTCAGAATCTGGCAAGGAAGATAAGGCCTGAAAAAGCAAAGGGGTACCTAGACTATGTGTCTAGTAGTCAATAGCTCAGATAGCCAAAATGGAAGTATTTATTTTATTTATACCTTTTTACCTAATCTATCAAGAATCTTGCTCTCTCTATCAGATGGAAGAAGCTTGGCAGAAGGGAATAAAGTACAGTTGTGTACACTCACCATAAATGTAGATGGAGTGTGTTCACTGCTGCAGTCCTAAGCTTGGCAGAAGGGAATAAAGTACAGTTGTGTACACTCACCATAAATGTAGATGGAGTGTGTTCACTGCTGCAGTCCTAACCATTGAGTTATCCATACTGTGGTAGCACTCACTCGGTCCGAATACCAGAGTCAAGGTTTTAAAGGGTCAACTGCTGTCACTTGCTGGGTGATGTCAGGTCATCAGAGCTATAAAGGAGAGCAGGCGATGCCATTACCTCCGTTTTTCTTGTCTTAACCAACCAAAGAAGTCCAATGTTAATAATTAGTAGTCCTGGGGTCAGAGACCCCCATAGAAATGTGTCTCTCTAAGGAAAGCAGATATCAGGGGGAAGGAGGGAGGGAAAGCATGACTGCAGCAGTGAACACACTAACATCTACATTTATGGTGAGTGTACTCAACTTTACTATATTCTTCGTGTTTCACTGCTGCAGTCCTAACCAGTGGAAAGATTCCCAAAGCTGAGGAGAAGGGTGGAAGGTTAATAGAAACTAAAGATTGGGTGAGCATGCCCTGCAGAATTGCAGAGGCAAACCTAGCCCTTGCTTTTGAGAATATGCTCAGATGGTAATGTTTGGTGAAGGTGTGGACTGAAGTCCATGTGGCGGCTTCCAGGATTTCCTTGGTGGGTACCCCTCTAAGGAATGCTGTGGAAGTAAGAGGTTTCCCTAGTGGAATGGGTTCTGATGATCCTAGGGAGTAGTTTTCCATGCAAGGAGTAGCAAAATTGGATTCAGTGCACTATTAATTTGGAAATGGTCTGTTTGGATATTGGTTGCCCCTATTTTAAAGCTGGCCAAGAGCTGGTCAGTTTTCCTGTATGTCTTTGCATGATCCAGGTAAAATCTGAGTTGCCTGTGCACATCCAAAGAATGCAGCATCCTTTCCCTGTTGTTCTGAGGGTTAGGGAAGAAGGTGGGCAGGTGGATGGCCTGATGGAGAGTAACATCCGAAACCACCTTTGGCATGAAGGAGGGATTGGTTCTCAGGGAGACCCCCGTCTGCATGGAAGATGATAAATGGCTCAATGGCCATCAAGGCTTGAAGCTCTGACACTCTCCTGGCTGAAGTAATAGCCAGGAGAAAGGCAGTCTTCCAAGAGAGGTACTTCAGTTCTGAGGATGCTGCAGGCTCAAGGGAGGCAGAGTAAGTTTTTCTAAAACATAGTTCAGGTCCCAGGCAGGGGTTAGCTGTCTTTTGGAAGGCCTGATATTAGAAGCTCCTCTAAGGAATTTGTTTGATAAGAGGGTGGGAGAAAAGACTGTTGTGTACACTTACCACAAATGTAGGTGTTTGCAGTCATCACACTTGGGTTATCTGCCTGCAGGTAGCTCTCAGTCAGCCCGAATACCAGAGACTTATTTCTGCGTTGGATGTTGTCGCTCCAGGACTGATGTCAGGTTGTCCGGGGTATAAAAACAGGCAGCCGACACCATTACATCAGTTTTTCTTGCCCCAAATAGGGAGCTACATTATGGTGGGGAAAACACCACCAATAATAGTACCCCTAAAAAGGGTGAGTGAGAGAGAGAGAGAGAGAGACAGACAGAGAGAGAGACAGAGAGACAGAGAGAGAGAGAGAGAGAGAACCAGGGGGCTGGAGGGAGAGAAACCAGGACTGCAACACTGAATACACTCGAACATCTACATTTATGGTAAGTGTACACAACTGTACTATGTTCTTCGTGTTTCACTGTTGCAGTCATCACACTTGGGTAGATTCCCAAAGCTGAAGGGTGGAGGCAGTCAAGAAGAGTTAGGGCTGGCTAGTATGCCTTGCAGGACTGCTGTTGCAAAAGCTGTCCTGGATTTGAAAAGACAGACAGGTGGTAATGCTTGGTGAAGGTGTGTACAGAACTCCAGGTAGCAACTTCCAGGATGTCCCTGGTAGGGACTCCCCTAAGAAATGCTGCGGAGATAGAGGTTGCCCTAGTGGAATGTGTTCGGACCCCCTGAGGGGTTGGTTTCCCATGGTGCTTTTAGCAGAAATGGATGCAGTGTGCTATCCATTTTGTAATAATTTATTTTGCAATGGCCTTGCCCTCTGCCCTTTTCTGAAGGGCTTAGTCCTGTCAAGGCAGAATCTGAGCTGTCTGTGCACGTCCAAGGAGTGCAGGATCCTTTCCCCTTTATTTTGAGGATTAGGGAAGAAGGTTGGCAAATGGGTGGATTGGTTGAGAGCCACACTGAACACCACTTTAGGCATAAAGGAAGGGTTAGTCCTGAGGGAAACCCTGTCAGCATGGAAAATAATGAAGGGTTCCACAGCCACAAATGCTTGTGGATCAGACACTCTTCTAGCTGAAGTGATGGCCAGAAGAAAGGCTGTTTTCCGAGAGAGGAATTTTAACTCTGCTAATGCTGCAGGTTCAAAGGGGGGAACTGTGAGCTTTTGCAGTACAAAATTAAGGTCCCAAGAAGGGGTGGGTGCTCCCCTTGGTGGCCTTAAGTTGTTTGCCCCTCTCAGGGATTGTTTGATAAGAGAGTGCGAGAAGAGAGGTGGCTCGGTGTTGTAATAAGCCAAAATGGCTGAGGCATGTATCTTAATGGAGAAGGACAAGCCTTTGTGGAGCAGATCTGCTAAGTAATCCAGGATTAGAGGCAGGGAGAGCAGAATTGTGCCCTCTCCTTTAGACTGAATGCAGGAGCAGTATCTTTTCCACTTATCAGCATAGGATTTTCTTGTACTGGGGTCTTCTGGCTTCAAGAATGACGTCCAGCACCTGCTTGCTTAGGGTTGCTGTGAGATAATTCAAGGAATAAGCCAGGCTACAAGGTTTGGGGGTTGCAGCTGCAGATGCAAAATCTGCCCCCCCTTGCTGAGAGAGCAGGGTTGGGTTCTGGTGTAGGTGCCAGAGTGGCACTGGTGACAGGCTGCACAGGAGTGGGTACCAGTGCTGGCATGGCCGGTCCGGGGCAATCAGAATTTTCCTTGGTCTGTCCTGTCTTACCTTGAGTAATACTCTTGAGAGAAGGGGCAGAGGAGGAAAGGCATAGATTGAGAGATTTAGCCACTGAAAAGATAGGGCATCCACTTTCTAGGCCCTGCTGTGAGGACTCCTGGTGCAGAATTTGCTGAGCCGGTGGTTGCAGGGGGAGGCAAAGAGATCCTCCTCTGGGGTCCCCCACTTCTGAATCAGAAGGTTGAAGGTGCTGGGCTCTAACTGCCACTCATGTGGGTCTAGGAGATTCTAAAGTTGTCTGCCAGTGAGTTTTGTCTGTCTGGCAGGAACTGAGCTTGCAGATGGACTTGCATGTCCAACGCTGTATTCCACAGGTCCATGGCTAGCCTGCAGAGTGGATGAGAGTGGGTTTCCCCCTGCTTGTTGATGTACCACATAACTGTGGTGCTGTCTGTTTTTATTAGCAGGTGTCCCGGTGAGAGTAGGGATGTGAAAGCTGTCAGAGCGTGCTGCACAGCTAGCATCTCTTTTTGGTTGATGTGCAGATGAATTTGACTTGGGCTCCAGTGGCCCTGAATTCATTTGCCGTCCATGTGTGCTCCCCAGGCATAGTCTGCTGCATCTGTGGTTAGGGTCTGGGCGGCGTGGGATTGAGAAAAGGGCAGTGCCTTGTTGTGGATGCATGCTGCTGCCCACCAAAGAAACTCTGTCCTTAGACAGGGTATGATAGGAATGATGGTTTCCAGGTCCTGAGAGTGTTGGCACCAGAGACTTTTAAGTACCACTGAAGTCTCCTCAAATGCAGTCTGGCATATGG